>NC_133326.1:602045735-602269048 GCF_042186555.1 Aquarana catesbeiana | reverse complement strand
CACAGGCCCACTGCTTTCAGAAAATGCCCCTGACCAGAGCTCATCATCGCATATGGATCCATATGCTTGTATGTGACGTCACATCATACATCACATATAAGCACATGGGCTGGATGCGAGAGGTGGATCAGCAGGATGAGTGTGCCAGGACAGGTAGATGTGTCTCATCTCTGCTTCCTTTCACCACTGCATATCGCGCATATCATAGATGAGAAGAGGGTATAGTGGTGGAAGAGATGAGAAGGGGGTTCAGCAGTGAGACAGATGAGCAGGGGGGGGGGTTCAGCGATGGGCCAGGTGAGCAGGGGGGTCAGTGATAGGCCAGGTGAGCAGGGGGGGGGGGGGTTCAGTGATGGGCCAGGTGAGAGGGGGGGGGGTTCAGTGATGGGCCAGGTGAGAGGGGGGGGTTTCAGTGATGGGCCAGGTGAGCAGGGGGGGTTCAGTGATGAGCCAGGTGAGCAGGGGGGGTTCAGTGATGGGCCAGGTGAGCGGGGGGGGTTCAGTGATGGGCCAGGTGAGCGGAGGGGGGGGGGTTCAGGAGCAGAAAAGCAGAGGGGTAGTGCAGTGGGGCAGATGAGCAGGGGGGTTACAGTGGTGGGGCAGGAGAGTAGGGGGTTACAGTGGTGGGGCAGGAGAGCAGGGGGTTACAGAGGTGTGGCAGGAGAGCAGGAGGAACAGAGGTGGGGCAGGAGAGCAGGGGGAACAGAGGAGGGGCAACAGAGGAGGGGCAGGAGAGCAGGGGGGTACAGAGGTGAGACAGATTGCAGGAGATACATTGGTGGGGGCAGATGAGAAAGCGGGTTACAGTGGTGGGGCAGATGAGCAGATGGGTTCAGTGTTAGGACAGATGAGAAGGTGATTAAGTAGTGAGACAGAAGAGCATGGGGATACGGCAGAGCAGGGAGGTACAGTGGTGGGGCAGATGAGAAAAAGGGTACATTGATGAGGCAGGTGAGAAAGGGGGAACATTGGTGGGGCAGGTGAGAAAGGGGGAACATTGGTGGGGCAGGTGAGAAAGGGGGAACATTGGTGGGGCAGGTGAGAAAGGGGGAACATTGGTGGGGCAGGTGAGAAAGGCAGGTGAGAAAGGGGGAACATTGGTGGGGCAGATGTACAGGGGGTTACAGTGGTGGGATAGATGTGCAGGATAGTACAGTGGTAAGGCAGATGAGCAGGGGGGGTTACAGTGGTGGGGCAGATGCGCAGGGGGTTAAGAGTGGTGGGGCATATGTGCAGGGGGTTACATAGGGGAAACAGATTTGCAGGGGAAACAGTGATCTGAAGTGTGGAGTTGCAGAAATTGGGGTTGATCTGAGGCGTGAGTGCAGGATGTTAATTTCTTACTACTAAAGTAGTTTACAGCATTTACTTTATAAAAAATCCTTTTCATGATTGAGAGTGTGAAGTTGACATTTTTTTGTTATAAAATCGGCACGCTCAAATTCTTTGAAAACATTTTTCGGCACACTGTGCTCAAAAGGTTGCCTACCCCTGCTCTAGAAAGTATGCACTGTTCCAAGAAGATTGATGTGCCAAACTAGAAACTTTACGTTGCCATGTAAAAAAGGTAATTATGGATAGAATACATAAAAAGGAGTCAGAAAACAAAATACATATATTATTTAAAGTGTATGTAATCCCTAATGAACGTTTCTGATTTGCTTCCCTTTTGTAATGTTAGACAAACCATTGGGAGCATTTTGTTATATGGGGGGGGGGAGAAAAAAAATGGTGATCAGATCAGAAATTCAGAACTGTCCTCTGCACAGTGTTTTCTCTAAGGCCCCTTTCACACGATCGGATCGTTCAGGTCCGCCTGTCAGTTTTGACAGCGGACCTGAACAGGCGCTCCATGTTAGCCTATGGAGCGACGGGTGTCAGCGGAGACATGTCCGCTGATATCCGACCCGGTCCACAAAAAAGCAGACGGATGGCCCTACGTCCAGATCCGTCGCTATCGGATCGGGTGAGATCTGATCATGCTGTCCGTTTTCATCCGATCCCTTCATAGGCGGCAGCAGCGGCGCCTGACAAGCCCCTCCCCGCTCAGTGAGCAGAGAGGGACCTGTCATCAGTCGGCTCAGCGGAGATCAACGGAGAGATCTCCTGCTGAGCCGGCGGACCAAGGCAGGCTCCGTGGAAACGGAGTCCGCCTCGTGTGAATGAGGCCTTAAGAGGCTATTTAGCCTACCTAGTTCTTATCTTTAACTAAAGCGTGATTAGCCTTTATGTTGTAGAGATCACAAAGTGGAATTTGTTTAGCAAAAGAAAATAGGCAGAGCTGACACCAATCAAGCCCATGCTGTCTTTTGTCAATCCACAACAGGACTTAGGAGCAGAGTGCATTTCTGACAGATCAACAGGAATTTTTCTGTACTTGCATTATTTAACCACTTGCTTACTAGGCACTTTCACCCCCTTCCTGCCCAGACCAATTTTCAGCTTTCAGCATTGTCACACTTTGAATGTCATTGCAACACTGTACCAAAAAACAATTTTTTATCATTTTGTTGACAGATAGAGCTTTTTTTTTGGTGGTATTTAATCACCACTGGGTCTTTTTTATTTTTGCTAAACAAGTAAAAAAAAACACCGAAAAAAAAAAAAAAAAAAAAAAAAAAAAGAAGCCTTCGTTTCTGTTATCAAATGTTGTAAATAAGTAATTTTTCACCTTCACTGATGAGCACTGATAGGCATCACTGGTGGGCACTGTTGGGGCTGCACTGATGATCAGTGCCCTGATTAGCCGTGTAGATGCCCCCTGTATGGATTGCTGCTTACCACTGACAACAGGAGGAGAGGAATGTCGATAACTGGCAAACCCTGATTACATTGTGATCAGCTGTGATTGGACACAGCTGGTCACATAGTAAAGAGCTGCTGTGATTGGCTTTTTACCCCAATCTCTGATCAGCTGTGTCCAAAGGACCCAGCAAACACAGATCCCTGCTGATCTACAGATGTCCTCTCGGAAATGTGCGACCCCGCCGTAGCTGTCATTTAGCTATAGCACGGTCGTGAAGAGATAAAAGGAATAATGCATAAATGTGCATGTATTGCTGAAATGTACTGTAAGCATTGCCTTGACATATGCTTTAAGCCTAATATACATGTTTTGCCATTTAGACATCATCAAAAACAAGAGGAACTGTATAGCTAAAATACACAGTTAGTATAAAATTGATTATTTTTTACATGCAGTGTATTACTCTGGTCATAATCATTCTTCTACACAGAGATAGGCTACTACTAACTGGCCTTAGTGTGAACTGAAGAAGAACCCACACCCACTAACTAGACTTTAGATGGTGGGGAATGAAGCACTGGGGCCACAATATCTTCAGGTCACCTCAGACACTTCCCTCAGGGACAGGAAAGCAAGGATGGCATTTTAACCACTTCCCGCCCAAGCGGGATGACGGCCAGGCGGTGGATCAGTTATCCTGACTGGGCGTCATATGACGTCCAACAGGATAACATGGGGGCGCGCATCGGGGCGATCAGTATGTCAGTCTGACACACCGCTACACCGATTTTGGTAAAGAGCCTCCGGCGTTTATCAGCGTATCCCCCCCCCTCAGATGACCACACTGGACCACCAGGGATCGCCACTAGGACCACAAGGGAGAGGGGCAACATGTGGATGGCCAGGTATGTACCCATGTACCCCATGGCCATCCACATGTGCCCAATCTGTGCCAATCAGTGCCCTGGCACCAGTATATTGCAGTGATGCCGAGCAATGGCACCCTTAGGGGCATCAGTGCCACCCATCAGTGCCCATCAGTGTAGCATGACCGCGCAATTGTCATTCAAAATGCGACCGCACTGAAAGCTGAAAACTGGTCTGGGCGGGAAGGTGTCTAAGTGCTTGGTATTGAAGTGGTTAAACTCTTCCTGTCTGTCCCTTTACAGGTGCAGTGATCTGTATCTTGTGGGGATTTTTATGATGTGATGAACACATACTTGTCCAACGCTATCAAAAACTCTACTATCACATGTTTATTATCTTTTACCTTTTCGGTGACGCCGTTGAACTTGGCAAGGATACTGAAGAGAGGCACTTGTGGAATGATCAGCTGTTCTTTCTCATCTTTGTACAGAGGAGCAGTGGGGAGATCCAGAGTCAGGTACATGAAAGGAGACTCCAGCTTGGTTTCCTGATACTCCTCATTCTGCAGAAGCTGCTCTTTCTCCTCTGCTGGCTGCAAGTACAATGACGTAATGGTTAGACCAGCCATTAACTTCATCACACACAATCAGAGAACACTTATTAACAACAACAGCCCCTGTTCGCATAACACTTCCTATGTAACGTCCTTACCACAGACACACATCAGCAGAACAGGAGAGAGGTAGAAAAAGACAAAGAACATTTCTGTGATGCAGCAATATCAGTCAACGGTCTTCCAGATTGGACTTCATTTATACCAAAAGAATAAAAAGTGTTTAAAAAAAAAAAAAATGGAAGCCAGCATCAGCAGAGTTGCTAATGAAAGGAAACATTTTTCATTCAACTTTAGCTTTAACATTGACTTTGTGGAAGTTATTGCTCATTGCATTGGGGGGGGGGGGGGGGGGGGGAGTGCTAATTTTTCGTAATTCTTTAAGAGGTTCAAAGAAACATACCGTACATCAACATAGGAGAGAATTGTAAGAAAGTGTCAGACACATAAAAATGTCTAAGCTTCTTTCTTTAAACTTTTTTTTATAGTTTTGGTTAGAGTGTAGAATACATGTGTCAAACACAAGGCAGCCGAACCCGGCCCATTTATGTGGCCCTCACACCTCTCCTGCAGCCCCCGCGTGTAATGTCAATAGGAAGAATAATGCCCCATCACTGGTATCAGTGGGAGGAAATATACTCCTTTGTTGGTGTCAGTGGTTGGAATAGTGTCTTGTATCAGTAAGAGAAACACTGCCTCAAGGGCCGGATAAAAAGGCAAGCAAAGGGCCCCCGGGCCGCAGTTTGAAGACCACTGCTTTAATCACTTGCAGCCCGCCATATAGCAAAATGACGGCAGCAAAGTGGTTGTGTTATCCTGATCGGACGTCATATGACGTGATCAGTATAACAAGCGGCGATCGTTGTTGCGGCGTGTTACTCTGATACACCGCAACTCCGATCTATGTAAAGAGTCTGACGGGGACTCTTTACCATGTGATCAGCCGTTTCCAATCACGGTGTAAACAGGAAGAGCCTGATTGTTTATCAGCACAGCCCCCCCCGCGAATGCCCACACTGGCACTGATGACCACCAGGGATGGCAAGGTGTGCCCACACATGTTGCCAATGTGTGCCCACACATGATGCCAATGTGTGCCCACCAGCAATACCTGCCATTGCCTCCTGATTAGGAGGCAATGGCAGGTATTGCTGGGGCCCCCCCCGTTTTACTTACCTTACTCCTCGAAAGTCCTGTGCTCCCACCGACATCCTCTTCGCCGCTCAGCCTGGCCGTTGATTGGTTACAGTGGATGGATTGAAAGCAGTGCAGCCATTAGCTCGCGCTGCTGTCAATCAGATCCAATGATGCGGCGCGGCGGGGGCGGGGCAGAGTGATACAGTGAGCGGCTATGGCCACCGGCTGTATCACAGGAGCGCGCCCACAAGCACTCAACACCATGCGAGGGAGCTCGCATGAAGGTGTTGAGTCCTTGCGGGGGGGGGGGGGGGGGATTGGAGCTGAGATAGCCGCCGAGGGACCCCAGAAGACTCTGTGCAAAACGAGCTGCACAGTGGAGGCAAGTATAACATGTTTGTTATTTAAAAAAAAAAAAAAAAAAATTATCTTTAGTGTTCCTTTAAAATTTTCGGTCTTTTTTTGTTTAGCAAAAAAGAAAACCGCAGAGGTGATCAAATACCACCAAAAGAAAGCTCTATTTGTGGGAACAAAATGATAAAACTTTTCCTTGGGTGCAGTGTAGCATGACCGTGCAATTGTCATTTAAACAGCAACAGCGCTGAAAGCTGAAAATTGGCTTGGGCAGGAAGGGGGGAAAATGTCCTGTATTGAAGTGGGTAAAGCATATTTTTACAGCACAGTGCTTGTCCTGTGTAATTTGGCCCCCTGTATCACCTGAAATACCTGGCTGATCCTGCCTGGCTATGCCCTCCCCCCTGTAAACTGATCACGGCTTATCATGGCAGCTGAGCCCCAACACCGTGGTCAGTTTACATGCCTCCATCATCCGCAGCTCTCCTGTTTGCTCTCCCCAGTACTTTCCCTCTGCCTGTCAGCTCTTACAAGTGCCCACCCCTCCCCTCCTGCTGCTAAAGTTATTTTTACATTTTCACACAAACTTCTGTTTGCAAATGACAAGTTTCCCAGTGTCTATGCCTTATAAATAAAATGCCGTTCTATACCGGATTTCAGAGCACCGCCCAGCGTTCACATGTCAGCGGGGGATTCTCGGCCCCTCCCGCTGTAGCGGTCAAATCCGGAGAGGGGGGAGCTGGCCATTGGCCAATTGTGCTGATAAAAAAGGCCGATTATAACTTCAACGCGACTTGCAAATGACTTCTGTAATAGAAATCAATGCAAGTTGCCTGAAATCTTCCGTGGAGGGACTTGTTTCTGGACTGAACGCCGTGTATAGGAGTTCTCAGTTTTACCATTTAAAGACAATTTTTTTTTTTTTATAGCAGAGACCCTAGGGAATAAAATAGCGGTTGTTGCAATATTTTATGTCACACGGTATTTGCGCAGCGGTCTTTCAAATGCAATTTTTTTGGAAAAAATACACTAATGAATTAAAAAAAAAAACACTAACAGTAAAGTTAGCCCATTTTTTTTTCATCCCAAAGTTTTGGATTACCTGTTTTTGTGTATTTAATATTTAAGATAGATAAAAACTAAATTATACATACAAGGGAACTGATTGGAGGTTTTTGTTTAATAAATGTTTAAATGTAAGAAATTTTCTGTATCACTTATGGTTGCTTTCACGGTAAAACGCTGCTAATTTTAGCAGCGCTTTACCGTCATTTTAGCTGCGATATTCAGCTGCTAGCGGGGCGCTTATAACCCAGCTAGCGGTCGAAGAAGGAGTTAAATGCGCCCATGAAGCGCCGCTACCGAAACGCTTTGCAGGCACTTTGGCAGCGGTGCCCATTCATTTCAATGGGCAGGAGTGGTGGAGGAGTGGTATACCCCGCTCCAAAGATGCTGCTGGCAGGTCTTTTTTTTTTTAAACATCCTTCCAGCGCATCACCTTAGCATGAAAGCATTCGGCTTTCACACTGAGACTGCAGGGGAGCCGTTATGCAGGCACTTTACAGGTGCTCTTTTTAGCCCAAAAGCACCTACAAAACGCCTCAGTATGAAAAGGGTCTAACTGTTAGATTTTATGAGATGAAGGGGGGGGAACGGCCTAATATATCGGCCCCAAAAAAAAACAAAAAACGCATCATATATCGTCCATCGGCCGCCGCGATTTCTAAATATCGGCATCGGCCAGAGAAAACTCACATCGGTCGACCTCTACCCATAATGTCTTTTTTTGCCATCCCTTGGGGAGATTTCCCTTCTTGACCCATAGCCAAAACAGGAATAAAGCTCTATAAAAAGTGAGGGGATCCTTTTTGTCACCAGAACTAATGAAGATTTCCCCTCTAATACCGTTCTGGGGACAGCCCAAAATTTAGGATTTTCTTCTACTTTCAATGATGGCTATAAACAAGACAAATGGAAAGGGTGAATCTCCCTAATAGGGGGCACAGTTAAAAAGAAAAACCCAAGAGGTGTTCTAATCCCTCTTCACTCTATACAATGGAGGGAAAAAAAGTATTTGATCCCCTGCTGATTTTGTAAGCTTGCCCACTGACAAAGAAATTATCAGTCTATAATTTTAATGGTAGGTTTATTTTAACAGTGAGAGACAGAATAACAACAAAAATATCCAGAAAAACGCATTTCAAAAAAGTTATAAATTAAATTTGCATTTTAATGAGTGAAATAAGTATTTGATCCCCTATCAAATCAACAAGATTTCTGGCTCCCAGGTGTATTCTATACAGGTAAAGAGCTGAGATTAGGAACACTCTCTTAAAGGGAGTGCTTCTAATCTCAGCTTGTTACCTGTATAAAAGACAACTGTCCACAGAAGCAATCAGATTTCAATCTCTCCACCATTACCAAGATCAAAGAGCTGTCCAAAGATGTCAGGGACAAGATTGTAGACCTATACAAGGATGGAATGGGCTACAAGACCATCGCCAAGCAGCTTGGTGAGAGGGTGAC
The DNA here is from genome assembly GCF_042186555.1 of Aquarana catesbeiana. Lineage (NCBI taxonomy): Eukaryota > Metazoa > Chordata > Amphibia > Anura > Ranidae > Aquarana > Aquarana catesbeiana. Next base: position 602,260,805 of record NC_133326.1, on the reverse strand, counting down.
AACAGTTGGTGCAATTATTCGCAAATGAAAGAAACACAAAATAACTGTCAATCTCATTCAGGTCTGGGGCTCCATGCAAGATCTCACTTCGTGGAGTTTCAATGATCATAAGAACAGTGAGGAATCATCCCAGAACTACTGGTCTCACGGCAGCTGGGACCATAGTCACCAAGAAAACAATTGGTAACACTACACCGTGAAGGACTGAAATCCTGCAGCGCCCATAATGTCCCCCTGCTCAAGAAAGCACATGTACAGGCCTGTCTGAAGATTGCTAATGAACATCTAAATGATGCAGAGGAGAACTGGATGAAAGTATTGTGGTCAGTTGAGACGAAAATCAAGTGTTTTGGCATCAACTCAACTCGCCGTGTTTGGAGGAGGAGGAATGCTGCCTATGACCCCAAGAACGCCATCCACACCATCAAACATGGAGGTGGAAACATTATGCTTTGGGGGTGTTTTTCTGCTAAGGGAACAGGATAAGTTCACCGCATCAAAAGGGACGATGGATGGGGCCATGTACTGTCAAATCTTGGGTGAGAACCTCCTTCCCTCAGTCAGGGCATTGGAAATGAGTCATGGATGGGTATTCCAGCTTGACAATGACCTAAAACACATGGCCAAGGCAACAAAGGAGTGGCTCAAGAAAAAGCACATTAAGGTCCTTGAGTGGCCTAGCCAGCCTCCAGACCTTAATCCCATAGAAAATGTGGAAAGAGCTGAAGGTTTGAGTTACCAAACATCAGCCTCAAAACCTTAATGACTTGTATGCCTTCATTCCCCTGGTTTCCCTGGCACCATATCGAAGATTTATTCTTCTCTTAATGCTTTAGACTTCCCCGTGGCAGTATCTTACAAGTCAAGGTGGAAACATGATCTGGTGACTTCTATTGATCCAGAGGACTGGAACAAAGTCTGGTCCTCCATTGCAAAGTGCTCCTTCAACATGGCCACCGTAGAAACTGCGTATAAGGTTCTTCTACGATGGTACTGACTTATACTTCTGTTACTGACACTGGGCTTACGGCAGTCCTCTGTCTCCCTCTTTTTACAGAGGCCCTGGATCCCTGAACCTTTTTGTTTGCTGACTTGCGGCTAACACCGCTATGTAAAAAACCCATTTTGCACTTTTTTACTAACTATCCACCCCGCCGGGGGCATCCTGTGGAACTGTACGCATTTTATCCTGTGATGCAAACTAGTTAAAATTATAGACTGATCATCTGTCAGTGGACAAACGTAGAAGATCAGCAGGAGATTTTTTTTTTTTTTTTGTACAGTGAGGGGAAAAAAAGTAAGAAGGTTTTGCCTTGTTCTTAACACACAGAAATCCGTTTGCCTATACATCTAACAAAATTCTGTGATTTCAGCTTACCAGATCAGGATGGGGCAACTTCTTGGTGAAAATCCTCATCTGTCCCTGAAACACTTCAGTCACAATTGCTGAAAGACACAGGAACATTCAGCTGAAAACGGTGAAACATATTATAAAAAGAAAGTAATACAACCAGAGAGCAGATGGAAAAATGTTCCCCCTGTTATAACAAACTCTTATTAAAAGGTTATAAAACATAAATTTAAAAATAAAGTTGTATTTGGAGGGATTGCCAGGTGTTTCAATCTAATTTGAGAGATGTACCAAATAAAAACACCTTAAAGTGGTAGTAGACTCAACTTTTATTTTAACCAGAATGTGTGTGAAAAACGCTCTAGGTCTCCCCATCTCCGCCTTCACAAACACATTATCCAGGCGCTGGCCAATCCATAGCTATGACCAAGTGCTGTGAGTGAAACATGTTAGCTGGTGATGCTGTTGCCCTCTATTTTGTGTTTTTTGGAATCGTTTTTTTGGACTAAAATAAATGTGATTTTACTAGACGTGTGGCCAACCAGACTGTTTTTTTATTTCAACCTACAGGTAAGCTTATAATAAAGATTACCTGTATATTAAAATGTTACTAAACTCAGGAGCCTGCATTCACCTTATCTGGTCACCCACAGTACACGGAAATGCAATTATTCTAGTAAATATAAACTGCTAAATCCCTTTTCTCATCAGCAGTATATAGCAGTCTTGTGACTATCAGTGTCTGGTTAAAGCTTGTAGGAGGAGTTTTCATTCTACTCTGACTGCCCTATGAGGCTGCAGGACCCCTGACCCTCTATATGGACATTGATGATTGGCCCTGTGCCGATCACATGCACCCTCCCAAGAAAATAAGAAAAAAAAAAATAAAAAAAAAAAATTAAAAAATAACGCTCTAGCAATACACACCAAACTGAGCATATGCAGAGTCTTATCATAAGGCTCCATCTTATCAGGGGATGGATTGAGGACTGTGAAGAAGGGGAGGATCAGGGAAGCCAGGATCAAACAGCCACTCAAATGGCCGCAGCCTGCAAACCCGGAAGGGAAAACCGGGTGAAAATGGAAGCCTCTGCAGTGGCGACAGCGCGCCCCTGGAAGGATCCATTTCAATGCAAGGCTTTCATAATGTGCTGGTATGCAATGCATACTAGCACATTATGCCTTTGCAGGGAATTTTTTTTTCTCAAATCGCCTTTTAGGACAACCTTGGAGAGAGCGCAGCGCCGCCCATTTTCCAGGAAACACATGCAGTCTTTAAATCCCTCCTCTTCCACCATGGCCTCAGTTATTGTGTTTCCTCCACCATGGTGGAAGCGTATTCTGTAACCAGGGAGCTGCGCTCACTCCAAGGTGGAGGGAATAGGCTTACCTTAAGCTTGTCTGCCTGGAGTGCACTGGCCATCCCAGCATCCCCCCAGTACAGGCGGGGGGTATTCCGGAGTCCCCAGCCTCTCCAGCTCAGGGGAAGCAATGGCCCGCAGGAGGTGTCAGTGTCTGAGTCTCTGGGGTCCGCGTGGCCGGGCAGTATGGTGCTGCTGGCGGCGTGTCCCACATGGCGGTTCCCAGGTGGCAGATGATGTCATGTCCGGTGACACCGCTTCCTGGCGGAAAGTGGTTCCTGTTGCCTGGAATGCAGAGGCCAAGGGGGCGGGTCTGTCGACCGGTACTTCTGGTTCTGGCCCCCGTCGATGACGCCGGGACAAGGTAATTTAAAACCAGATGGGTTTTTTTCAGTACCCCGCTGCGCTCTCTGCTGGAATGGACGAGAGACCGACAGCTACGGCGGCTCAGGCGCCCCAGGCACTGGTCAGGCCCATGTAAGAAGGGTACAGTGGTACCTTAATTCTTCTCCATATGGGCTTATGCATTAGTTATTTGTGCGATCCTCCCTGCAGGGAGCCTGTGGCTGCACGGTCAGAGGCAACTTCGCTCGGACCCTGCAGTCTGGACATGGTGGTTGCTGCTAGCTAGGGCTTGCACTGCTCAGGGCACTTTTACCTTCTGTCTGTTAGTGGTCTAATTTTGCACTAAGGGTAGGAAAGTATTCAGGGATTCTTAGGGGAGTTTCATTTATTCTCATTGCAGAAAAAAGTGTTAGGAAAAAACAAGCATTCAAACCCACCAGGTCAGAGAAAATGCCCATCCTGCAAGAATCCCCTCAGAGATTCGTGGCAAAAAGCAATGTGCAGACCACCATTGTCAGCAGACCACCTAAAGGGATCCCAGAATCTGCTAGCAGACCTACTAAGCAGAAGGAGAGTGGTGGAAGCAGAGTGAAGTCTGAACCAAGAAGTCTTCTTGATGATCTCCGAAGCATGGAGGCAACCTCAAATAGATCTGTTTGCGAGCCAACAGAACTCGAAAGAACAGACTTTTTCTCACTCCACTGAGAAGACAGGGCCATAGGCATAGATGCTTTTGACCATCCATGGCATTACCAGCTGTGCTACGCCCCCCACCCCCTTCCCACTGATACCGCTGGCCCTAAGGAAATTCAGGGAAGAAAATACCAAACTGATCCTGGTCACGCCCTTCTGGCCAAAAAGACCCTGGTTCATGACATTACTAAATGGCCGCAAAAACCTGCATGGAAGGTGCCGCCCAGAAAAGAGGTTCAGGTGTCCCTGAACCATCCGGAAGCAGACCAGTTGCAACTAACTGCTTGGTTTCTGAAGAAGACCTCCTAAAAGCCAAGGGACTATCTGATAAATTAGTGAAGACCCTACTCTCCAGTAGGAAGGAGGTAACTCAGGCCATATACCTGAAAGTTGGGAAGAAGTTAAATTCCTGGTGCACTTCTAAAGGCCTCCAGGTCAAAAGTGTAATGTCAGTCTTAGAATTTCTCCATGACAGAATGAAGGGGCTGGCAGCCAGCACCCTGAAAACACAGGTGGTGGTTCTATCAGCTTTTTTCCGAGAAGACTCTGTCTAAAAAGGTCTTAGTTTCAAGATCTTTTAGGGAACTTGCACGGAATAGGCTGGTAGCCCTTAAAGTTTTTCCCAGTTGGGATTTGTCTGTTTTACAGGGTCTCACGGGAGCTCCGTTTGAACGCTTACAGGAAGCATTAAGATCTTGGCATAGAGCCACGACAGCTGATTAGAGGAAAGGCACCACCCCCTCCAGGTAGGCAGAGACTTGCAGAGCTGTGACAAGGCAAGCTCTCTGCTAATCTATTTATAGCAACCTCTTGACAAAAATTTAAGGCTGGTTTTATCTTGGTCAACAGAGAACTTGTCAGAAGCTATCATGCTGCTGATAATAGAGCAATGAAACAGCAGAAAGACACAGTACTAAGCGCTTTGGAGAGATAAGAAAACACTACAGATATATGTGCTTAGGTCAAATTTCATGAATCAGGTTTACATCCACTTTAAGACAAGTGTTTTTCTTTTTTTTAGAATAAAGGTTTTACATAAATACAATTTTGAACCTTGTAAGCACAGCTGTCGTTAAATGGTTTATCTCAACCCACAAACTGCTTTATCTGAGCAGGCTGGTCTGTTACAGGAAGTTAAAAAAATGACTAAAGTTGGCCATAGACGGTCTGTATCTCGGCCAGTTCAGCAGTGACTGCCCGACATTCGAACCACGTATGGGCAGGCTGAATGTACCCAAAGTTGATCGATCAACTTGGGTACAACCAGCCTTTCAGATTTTACAAGCAATTATTGCTAGTGGCTGTTAGCAATAATCGCTGTGTACTCACAGCAGGGATGGCTTCTCCCGCCAGGTTAGAACAATAGCTCCATGGGAGGGATTCCCCCATCAACACTGACTGCGTTAATGGGAGAATCTACCAATTTTCTTGCAAGCAACCCGTGGTGGCAGGAAAGAAAACTGCTCCATCTATGACTGGCTTTACAGGATGGATCACCAGGTGAAAAAAAAAAAAAAGGAAGAGACTATAAAGGAAAGCCAATGTAGCCACCATATCATTGGTAAGCAGCAATTTAATAATTTTTGTTTTTTTGGTTTAATACCACGCTTTAAAAATGCTCTTGGGATACAGCACCCTTTAGAGCCACTAAACTGAGTATTCTGCATCCATTAATTCTAATACTAAGGTTTTCTCTGTGATGTAAATGTAATAAATATTCAGAAATTATGTTAAACGAAAGTGAGACAATAAGAAATCGCAAATCTTTACTACAGACCACAGTATGCATTGGAAAAGTGGTGACTTACTTATCTTATTCTTTTTAGTACCCCCAAGAGCAGAGGTCAAGGCATTTAAGAACCAGGAAAGAAAGTCCACACCATCACCTGTAACAGATTAGGACGACACTTAAAACACAACATACAGATCTTGGAAAAACAATGCCAGATACAGGTATAAAGGATAGTTGTGATATATTGTACATGGTTGGAAATTAAATAATTTTGACAAAAAAAAAAAAATAAACTTTTATCTGCATTAGTCAACTGCTGTTTTTCCAATAAACCCTGTATGCTCACTGATGCTAGTAATGTAGAGGGAGACCTATGGAGAGAGTTTTTCAGCCTCCCTCATTTGCTGCTTGGCACTGTGCAGGTGACAGACAAGTGGACGAATGTTCTTATAAAGAATGAATGTCAGCCCTAAATAGGCTCCAAAAATGAACCTGCTCTTGGCACAGCTAGGTGCTTAATTTGGAAGCAGAAAGCAACTGAGGGTGCAAACACTGGGGTGATTTACTAAGTCCCGGTTCACACTGCGCTCTGCAATAAATGCATGTGATTCGCACCACACTGCAGAGCACATGCGATTTCAGCCATACAGTTAGTATGGCTGATATCGCATTCAGCCCAAACTCATACAGGACCCTTTTTTGGTCCGCACCAGAATCAAAACGCATGGGTGTTCACACACATGCGATCCGATTCATGTCCGAACTGTCAGTTCGCAGTGCGATATGCGAGCTGAAATGGGATGTCATTAACAATGTATTGACACTCCCAGCAGTTTGCACATGGCCGTGTTAACGGCCGTGTGAGTCAGGTGCGATGAGGGAACCCGCAGTGGATTTGCAGTGTTCCTGCACCGCACAAGTGTGAACCCAGCCTTAAGCTTTGACAAAAAGAAAGCCCTGGACGCTGATTGGTTTCTAAGCAGAGCTGCACCAGATTTTGCACTCTCCAGTTTTAGTAAATCAACCCCACTGTGTGCGAGTTTGTTATTGTGAAAACCACAGGGACACTACAAAAATAGGATTTTTAAAACAGCTTACCTGTAAAAATCCTTTTCTTTGAAGTACATCACAGGACACAGAGCCATAGTATTTACTATGTGGGTTATAGGCCACCTTTAGGTGATGGACACTGGCACGCCCTAAATTAAAAAGTGCACTCCCTATATAACCCCTCCCACTACTGGGAGTATCTCAGTTTTGTAGCAAAGCAATACACGTGTATACAAAAGAAGGGAGGGACCTCTGTGTCCCATGATGTACTTCAAAGAAAAGGATTTTACAGGTAAGCCTTTTTAAAAATCCTATTTTCTTATCGTACATCACGGGACACAAAGCCATAGTAGTTACTATGTGGGATGTCCCATAGCAATGCCAACTGAAGGGAGGGAGACACAACAAAAAGTAGGGCAATAAAAGACTAGAAGACTAATACTGCAGCCTGCAGTACCCTGCGCCCAAAGGCGATATCCTCATGACCTTTTACATCTATTTGATAGAATCTGGTAAATGTATAGACTGAAGACCAAGTTGCGGCATTACAGATTTGAGCCATGGAAGCTTGGTGATGCACTGCTCAGGAAGCACCAACAACCCTAGAGGAGTGCGGTTTTATTTCTAGAGGGTGGAATCCACCTCTTTAACCATGGCTTGAACGATTACTTGTTGAAACTATTTAGAATAGTAGATTTCGATTCTGCCTGTCCTCCTTTAGGACTTTCAGGCAACACGGATAAAAACCATCCGTTTTCCGAATCTGAGCAATCGCCTTTAAGTAGACATTGACTGCTCCCACCACACTACAAATGTAGTGATTTTCCTGCCAAAGAACAGGGTTCTGGAAAAAAAGATGGTAGAACAATAGCCTGGTTTAGATAAAAACCTGATACTACCTTTGGTAAAAAGTTAGGATGAGGACGCAATACTACCTTGTGAACAACAAAAATATGGCTCTTTACAAGAAAGAGCAGCAAAAAGGACCAAGGGAATATGTTGTATTGGCCCAAAAAAGGTTGTTTTGTAATGCCGACAAAACTAAATTCAAGTCCCAAGGGTTACTTAACCGGAGATTAAGCCAAGTTACCCCCTGAATAAAGTTATGGACCAAAGAATGTGAAGAAAGTGGTCGTTGAAATAATACCGATAAGGCCGAGATCTGTCCTTAGAAGCACTCAAGGCAAGCTTTATTTCTCACCCCATCTGCAGAAAAAAAAAATCAAGGACTCAACCTAGACTTATTTCCTGGGGTGCAGCTCCTGGTTTCGCACCAGGAGACATATGTTTCCTAGACTCCATAATATATAACCATGGAGGCCAGCTCTGCATAAACCAAGGTAGAAAACTACTGAACCTGACAGCCCACGCTTCTTCAGAGTGTGGGCCTCAATAGCCAAACCATTAAATTTATCGTTTGTAAAGTAGGATGGAACTTCGGACCTTGCAAGAGAAGGTCTGGCCGTGAAGGTAGGGTCTATGGGTTCCCTACTGCCATCTCTACAATCTATGCATACCAAGATTTGCTGAACCCCGCTGGGGGTCACAAAAATCAACGACTTCCCTTCCTGCTTGATCCTGTGAAGAAGTTGTGGATGCAGGCAGAATAGGAGGGAATGCACAGATCAGTGAGAACTGATTCCACCGGAATAGCAAGGCATCCGTTCCACATGCTAGCGGATCCTTTGCTCTTGACACAAAAGTTGTCAAACTTTTTTGTTGATCCTGGGTGCAAATAGATCCATGTCTGACATCCCCCATCCTTGACAGGAAGATATCGGGGTGAAAGAACCATTCTCCCAGGAAAAACTGCTGGCGACTCAGGTAGTCCGCCTGCCAATTTTCTATTCCTAGATTGAAAACTGCAGATAGGCAAAAGTACATTGTCTTCTTCCCAAGATAGGATAAGAGTCACCTTTCTCTGGGCCGCACCTTGTGCCCCCTTGGTGATTAATATAGGCCAGTGATGGCGAACCTTGGCACCCCAGATGTTTTGGAACTACATTTCCCATGATGCTTAACTACACTGCAGAGTGCATGACCATCATGGTAATTGTAGTTCCAAAACATCTGGGGTGCCAAGGTTCGTCATCACTGATATAGGCCATTGCTGTGGCATAAACGGATTGACTCCTAGCAGGACAATACCTTAAACTGAACGTTCAGGCCCTCAGAACCAAGTGTTCTGCCTGAATTTTTAAAATGTTAATGGGCAAGGCCATTTCTGATATAGGCCACCTGCCTCTTTCAAGACTGTCCCCCAACCGAAACAAAAAAAGGTTGGCAGATGTTGATACTATTTCCCAGGAAACTGAAAGGATTTTCCCCTTCCCAGATTTTTGGTCGTTAATCATAAACTGAGGCTCCGGTGCACTCGGCCTACAGCACCTGGTATTTCCAGGTGGTCTTTCATCCGGGTACTAACCAGGGCCGACCCTGCTTAGCCTCCAAGATTGGACGAAATTGAGTGCTATCAGGGTGATGTGGCCGTAGGCTTTGGAGTCAGACACATTGGGAATATAGAGCTTGAATTCTCTGTTTCAAGCCGATAGGATACTGCTTTTGCAGCAATCTAGAATGAGACAGAGCATAAAGAACGACCTCGAATGAAGCCACCATCTTTCCCGTCAACCTCACGCTAAGCTGAATAGGAGAAAAATCATCTTGCTTCGGCTACCTAAATCAGTCTTTTATGGCGCTGATCCTAGCCTGGGGCACGAATACCCTTTTCTGGGTGTACCTATGATCAGACCCAAGTATTTTTTTCATGTTTTAAAGAAGATTCCTCCTAGGTTGAGAATCCGACCTAGATATTCCAGGTAGTCGAATGTGGTGACCATACTTTTGGTCTAAGCGGGCTACCAACTGGTCTAACAGGAACAGATCGACTAGGTAAACCATAATCGTTATACCTTGGGCCCTCAATCTGGCTAGAAAATGGAGCCAGAACTTTGTACTCGAGGTGTAGCAGCTAGATCGGAAAGCAGAGCTACACACTGAAAAAGAAGATTTTCCACTTTGAAATAAATTATTAGTGAGCGAGGAAAGACATATGGAAATATGCATCTTCATGCAAAAAAGGGAGAGATTATATTCAGCAATTGAATTTTAGATTTTTGAGATCTAGAATGTCCATTTGGATTTAACCAAATCCCAATCTCTGCTCTTACATGGGGCCACCATGAACACTTTTTGCCAAAAGATGATCCAGTGCCAGAGAAAAGATTTCTTTTTCTCTGCATCCTTAGGAACGTTTGATCTGAAAAAACAAGACAGAAACTTCTTGGAACTCCAGTTTGTACGTTGGAGTTATTGAGGAAGTCCCCCATTCATCTTGACATTCCTTCTGCCAGATCCCTGAGAACTGTAGAAGAATTCTCCCTATTGAGTAAGCGGGGGCATCTTCTCATGAGGCTATAGTATCTTGTAGGCTACTTCCCTCAAGACTTCTTTTGTCCCTGGGATTAACCCTGAGGATTGCCCTTTGCACCTGACGGCGAAGGCCGTCATGACTGCCTGGAGGCTGATGCCCCTGGCACAGAAGAAGGAACTTTGAAATGAAAAACAGAATTAGTCCTTCACTTAAAAAGGCAAAAGGGGGTATCTTTCTTTTGCCAGAAATTCTTTGGATATATCCAAATTATCCCCAGATCGCGGTCTTACTGCAAAAGGGAAGACTAGCTAGGAGCTTCTTGCATGACGCTTAGCGAAGGTGCAATCTGTCATAGCAATTATTGCAAACATAAAGCTGCCTCCTGGACCTGCTGAGCAGGATAACCTTAAACACTGGTTAAAACTGTTTTATCAACGATTAACCAATTACTGTCAGGCTGAGACGTACCAGAGAAAAAAAAAGTGTTTTTTTTCTTCCTTTTTTAATAGGAATTCCAGCCTTTTATCCATTGGATCCCTAAGTATTTGAGTAATGTCTGCCAGACAAGTAGAGTTAATTGCTTAGTGAATTTTCTCTACCATAGGATAAAGTGTGAAAACTTTTTAGAAAGGAAAATAATGCTTATCTGGGTGATCCTCCAGATACAAAAAATTTTCCCAACAAAGAATGGACAGGAAAAAGCATGCACAGCTTGAGGCTTTAGTGAACCCAAACACTCAGTTAAGGGTACATAAATGTGGAGTGGATCATTCAGCAAGAAATTGTACCATCAATCTTACAGATTGTGAAAGCTGACCCTCCCGCAATTGACACCTCTGAAGAGGAGTCATCAGCCTCACCATGGTCCCGAGGGAATAGTGTTCTCCTGCCCCTAGTTCCTTGGTCTGAGGGTCTTAGGAAGATGGAAGAGAACCTGTCGCATCTTGACCACACTGGGATGCGATTAACCACTCTGGGATGAGATTAAAGTCGCTAAACTTCTTTTTAAAAACCTACCATGGCTGAGAAAAAAAAAAAAAAAAAAAAAAGGAGTAAAATGAACAGGGGCTGCAGTGTTGAAAACAGCTGCAAACATTTCATGGCCCTGATGCTCACTCTGACCAGCCACCCCCCTCTCAGGGGAGGATGCTATTTGAAGAGTAGGCTTTCCAGAGCTTGAGGGAGACCCTTTTAGCTCCTTTTTTGGGGGTGTTTCAACCCCCCCCCTTTGAATATAACCCGATGCACAAAGCAGAAGTACTACCAGAAGAAATCGCATCCATTGCTTGAGCAATAGTCAGCCACTGCCACTAATGCTCAGCCTGCTGCAAATAGTAAATGCGTTCAAAAAGAATGCTTGTGTCACCAACCTCTTTCATGCTCTTGTGCCCCTCCGCAGCTTGCAGCAGTAACAACGGTGCTTTTTAAAAACACTTTCCTGCGCTGGGCGTTGAAGGATGCCAACGCTGCGCTAAGCCCCGCCCCCTCTGTCGCCTACTGCCCCCTCCTGTCTTTAAAAAAAAAAAGTTTTCCCGCGCGAGCGTGGGCCTCTGATCCTATGGGTTCTTACACAGGGGAGGAAATGGCAAGGAGAGCCTGGACGCCGCTGAGTAGTGCGGCGTGCCGTTAGTTTTTTTTTTTTCCTAGTGCTTCTTACTCTTGAAGAGGGGTAGCAAACAGCACAGGTGGGGGGCGTCTGGTGGGGAGGAAACCCCCCCCTCCGACTTACCGGAGGTCTGCTGCTAGCTGGAGGAAATGGAAGCTGCTGTTTCGGACACATCGTGAGCTCTCTGGAGGAAGCGGGAGAAGGTATGTGCTCTATACAGCCCCCAGTGGTGACACATAAGTATGACAACATTTACTAACTTAAAGGAGACAGTCATAAGAAAATTCAAAAATGTCTTAGAAAAACTCCATTTACCTTTCCCGCCAGAGGGTTTTCTGTGGTAAAACCAACAGACCCAATCTTCACCCTTCACAGTGGGTTCCGTTAAACCTTCAGGAGCTGGGGATCCTCGAGGAAACCCACAATCCTGGACCTGCAATAGTACCGCACCATTAAAACTTTATTGCCTTATTATGAAAAGTACTGGATCCCGGGGTCCAGCTCTCTAAAAAGAGAAGCGTTTACAAGCAAAACCTCTTTTCTTCGGACACGAGGCCAAGGTACCATTCAATTCGGCCTAAAGGAAACTTTGAATGGATCCGTTTGCATGGCTAGCCCCAGCAAGGATTGCTCCAGTGGAGCTCAGCACAGCACATCTTTACTCGTGACCAACACCTTAGACACTGGCAAAAAACTGAGATACTCCCAGTAGTGGGAGGGGTTATATAGGGAGCGCACTTTTAAATTCAGGGCGTGCCAGTGTCCATTACCTGAAGGTGACCTATAACCCACATAGTAACTACTATGGCTCTGTGTCCCGTGATGTACGATAACAAAAATTGATTTTCCACAATTATCCTTGAAAATTGCAGGTATCACAATATAAAAGCCTTGTAACACATTGGTCTCACCCTGCTTTGTGATTTGGAATTTCTTCTTGCTGCACAGAACCACAGCTTGCAGCATTTCATGAGGGGAAACATGGGCTTTAAAATTTCTGGGGTTCCACAGCTTTCTCATCAGCTCTCCAAACCTCTGAACCAGCAAGAACATTATATCTCCTGGGGGGCGCTTGATGTCTTTATAATTTTCTTCTTCCTGGAAGTAGTTCCTTAATGGGGGCACATTGGATAATGCCTAGAAAATAAATAATATATATCCTGAGCGCTCTGGTTACCACAAAGCCTTTAGTGGTCTGCAGGGAACCTTTCATCCCCAACAGTTTCCTATTTTCCAGCAGCCAAAAGAACCAAAATGTGGTGAAGTGTTAACTAAACCACATTAGAGTCACTCTAATTTGTATTGTCTGGTCACTTGAAAGTTAGTGTGAACAAACAAACAAAAAAGTACCGCTCTAATGCTACTATCACTGATATCAGCCAACATGACATGTAATGAGCTGGTGAAGATCGTATAAAACCGATTGCCTGGCTACAATATGCTACAGAAAAATGGCAACTGATGGCACACAGGACGCAGACTCACTGTGACCAAAAATAAAGCCGTAACACAAAGAGGGCTTCAGCTCTGCTCTCCATCTGCAGGAGAGGTCCCCTGAGATGAGTTTCACCCCTTAGTGGGCTTAATCATTGAGGCAGCTCAACAATTCACCAGGCTATTCACACCCTCCCTGGCTTTTTGGTTAAACGATCCATGTGAGTGCATTTTATGTTCAGTGGTTATGTCAGACAAATAAAAGGTTTTATTGCGCTAGGTTGGGCTTCTTTTGTTACAAAATTAAACATGAATTCCAAATTTTTTTCTATAGAACTGATTGGAATAATCAGTCCCGGCACAGATCAAACCTCTGTACCATGTTGCTCTGTTGTCTGCAGATCCCCTGATATTCTGGGTTTAGTTGTGGCTTTGTATCATGTGACATTCTGCATATCCTACTGATAGACTCTGTCCTTTCCACAGACACTTCCTGCAGCAGCTAGAGACTAAAACACACCCCTCTGTAGTCTTTCAGACTCTGCAAACAATGTAACTTCCTTCACAGCTCCGATGGTGGGTGGGATTAAATACACCCTAACTAGCATTCAATCCTGCCCAGTCACACCTACAGGAAGACTCCAAACCTCCACCAACGAAGTCCCGATCACAGCATTATTCAAGAAGGAAACACACAGCCTGTTCAAAAAGTTAGCTGTGCTGCTGGGCAGAATTGAATGGATCACAGTTATAATGGAAGCCTGCCCAGTTAAATATGCTGACCAGTGTGAGCAGGGAGAGTTCCACCCCTCAGATCCTGCCCTCCCAGAGCCCTGCTCTCTGTGAAGTGATTAATTTACATATAAAAGGAAACACCTTCTTATTAACCTCCCATAGCCCTTCCTCTGTAGTCTTGCAGTAAGCCATTATTCTTGGTCATGCTGCAAGACAGGAATGACACAGGATGTATGATACATTTACACCTTTTACCACCTGCATAAAGGCCCAGAAACACCGACAGTAACTCTAGGACCCACCCACATCAACTCCCAGAACTGCTATAAGTGACTCCCATATCCTGCCCAGAAGCTACAGAGGCTCAAAAGATTATGGGCCATATAGTATCAGGACTGGAAAGGAGGGAATAAGGAAGTCAGAGAACTTTGAAATTCAGCCAGAGGGAGCTAAGTTACACATAAACTGACAGTGAGGTTGTGATTCCTTTACATGCATAATGCATCTGTTCTGTTGAGGAAAAACTGAAGTTCTTCTTTAATGAGCACATAACCAACAAAGAATAAGTCAGGTGGAGTCCCATAAAAAAAAATTTTCTTGAAAACTCTTACCTGCAGAACAGCATTAGCATAGTCATTAGCTTTAATGTTATTGAGCCCCACAATGCCTGGCAAATAGGTAGTTCCATCATATGCTCTGGACAACTTGGCCTGTTTATCCAGATTACTGATTTGGGCTTTGGTAAATGTTGGTTTCAAAACATACTGCAGGAAAACAAGAAAAATGTGAGGAAAAGACAGGGTCATAAAGCAATAAAAGAAATAAAGTGCATTTAAACTAACGGTGTACTTATGGAGGTATGTACTAGAGATGCACCGAAATTTTGGCGGCCCGAAAAATGGTGTCAATCAGCATTTTGCTGATAAGAGAAAAAGGTGCTGATAATGGTACCAAAAGCGCATGTGATTTTGCTGTGCTTATGGTGCGTTTTTCAAAGATCATGTGACTCAAAAACCATGTCAAAAACATAACATGGGAGCAAAATAAAATGCAGCAAGCAGGATTTTTAACACCACATCAGAAGCGCAGTGTGAAGACAAACAGAAAAATATTGGCAAGCTGCCAATAATGGCCAACAAATTCATATTCATTTATGTTCATATTAGTTAAAAAGTTGACTAGAATACATATATATATATATATATATATCTCTATCCACACTGAAGGCTACACAGGCTAATATCACCACTGTTCTACTTACTGTGATATCCTCCAATGATGAGTCTATGATCTTATAATTATCAGGCAAACAATAAAACATCAATGTGTGCAGGTTCAGAAAAACGTGGTGGCTGAACTGGACACTGTGAATGTAGGCATGAGATTTCAACCCCCGACCTAAAGACAAGAAACAATCATAAATGACACATTTGTCTTCACATCTGCCAATGAACATGCTCAGTAACACTCCATCCATGTCACTCACCCTGAAAGTATTTGCCACACACCAGACAAGCATATACATTGATGTGAGACAGTGAAATAGAACATAACTTTTCAAAGTCAAAATCCAGCAAACTCCTGAAAAAAAGCAGACAAGGATTCATTAGATGAGACCTGATGAGGCAAACAGCACCAGAAAGAAGCCACTCTCATAGTATACAAACCTGTTAATAGTGTCTAGGTATGGGCAATGACGGCTACGTCTGTCTTCGTGCTCACTGCGACTATATTTTCCTGAAACTGAAAGAAAAAAAACAAAAACATTTGGGCCAATGGATTATGACTCTATATAGACATCAGTACAGGCTCCAAAATGTTAAGTTAAGAACCTTTAGTAAAACACAACACAGGGGCTTGAGAAACACAGATGCATGTTAAAATCAAAAGATAGTGAGAAACCCTTAAAATTACAAAGTGTAATCATTTTTTTTAAACATTATCTTCTTTAAGATTTTTTTTTTTTACATACTCTCAACAGAGAAGTTCAGCGTAATTATAGTGACCTCGTACTACTCTGGGGGGAGGAGGGACGATTGGGATTTTTTTTTTTATACTGTGTGTGTGTGTGTATATATATATATATATATATATATATATATATATATATATATATATATACATACATACATACATACATACATACATACATACATACACACACATACACACAGTGGGGACGGAAAGTATTCAGACCCCCTTACATTTTTCACTGTTTGTTATATTGCAGCCATTTGCTAAAATCATTTAAGTTCATTTTTTTCCTCATTAATGTACACACAGCACCCCATATTGACAGAAAAACACAGAATTGTTGACATTTTTGCAGATTTATTAAAAAAGAAAAACTGAAATATCACATGGTCCTAAGTATTCAGACCCTTTGCTGTGACACTCATATATTTAACTCAGGTGCTGTCCATTTCTTCTGATCATCCTTGAGATGGTTCTACACCTTCATTTGAGTCCAGCTGTGTTTGATTATACTGATTGGACTTGATTAGGAAAGCCACACACGTCTATAGAAGACCTTATAGCTCACAGTGCATGTCAGAGCAAATGAGAATCATGGGGTCAAAGGAACTGCCTGAAGAGCTCAGAGACAGATTGTGGCAAGGCCCAGATCTGGCCAAGGTTACAAAAAAATTTGTGCTGCACTTTAGGTTCCTAAGAGCACAGTGGCCTCCATAATCCTTAAATGGAAGACGTTTGGGACGACCAGAACCCTTCCTAGAGCTGGCCGTCCGGCCAAACTGAGCTATCGGGGGAGAAGAGCCTTGGTGAGAGAGGTAAAGAAGAACCCAAAGATCACTGTGGCTGAGCTCCAGAGATGCAGTCGGGAGATGGGAGAAAGTCGTAGGAAGTCAACCATCACTGCAGCCCTCCACCAGTCGGGGCTTTATGGCAGAGTGGCCTGATGGAAGCCTCTCCTCAGTGCAAGACACATGAAAGCCCGCATGGCGTTTGCTAAAAAAACACCTGAAGGACTCCAAGATGGTGAGAAATAAGATTCTCTGGTCTGATGAGACCAAGATAGAACTTTGTGGCCTTAATTCTAAGCGTTATGTGTGGAGAAAACCAGGCACTGCTCATCACCTGTGCAATACAGTCCCAACAGTGAAGCATGGTGGTGGCAGCATCATGCTGTGGGGGGTGTATTTCATCTGCAGGGACAAGACGACTGGTTGCAATTGAGGGAAAGATGAATGCGGCCAAGTACAGGGATATCCTGGACGAAAACCTTCTCCAGAGTGCTCAGGACCTCAGACTGGGCCGAAGGTTTACCTTCCAACAAGACAATGACCCTAAGCACACAGCTAAAAATAACAAAGGAGTAGCTTCACAACAACTCCGTGACGGTTCTTGAATGGCCCAGGAAGAGCCCTGACTTAAACCCAATTGAGCATCTCTGGAGAGACCTAAAAATGGCTGTCCACCAACGTTTATCATCCAACCTGACAGAACTGGAGAGGCTCTGCAAGGAGGAATGGCAGAGGATCCCCAAATCCAGGTGTGAAAAACTTGTTGCATCTTTCCCAAAAAGACTCATGGCTGTATTAGATCAAAAGGGTGCGTCTACTAAATACTGAGCAAAGGGTCTGAATACTTAGGACCATGTGATATTTCAGTTTTTCTTTTTTAATAAATCTGCAAAAATGTGCTGTGTGTACATTAATGAGGAAAAAAATGAACTTAAATGATTTTAGCAAATGGCTGCAATATAACAAAGAGTGAAAAATTTAATGGGGTCTGAATACTTTCTGTCCCCACTGTGTGTGTGTGTGTATGTATATATATATATATATATATATATATATATATATATATATATATATATATATATATATATATATATATATATATATATATATATACACACGCCTATATATCTATCTAATGACATTGCAACAGTGACCTAATCTGCCTGATCGACCAATTTTAATAGTTGTTTGCCTATGTTCTATCTTTACACAAGGATTCCATATGTGTATACGGGCCCGCTGCGGGGGCGATCCTCCAATCTATAGGGTCACACAAACTTCGCAGCACGTCCACACACCCACCGACCCCTTGGGACCAGGTGTGGAGCATTTTTCTTTATCCAATTTCCCTACGTAGGTTTACTTCTTCCCTTTGCACCCCCCCCCCCAAATCTTCTGTAAAAAGTGTGTTTCTTTGCAGTTATTCCTTACCTATAGGGGAAAGAGGAGATGAGGGGACCACACATGTATTTTGTGGGTCTGCTCGGCTCAAGACCACAGAAATAAGATAAAAGCCATGTCTCGGTACATTAATATAACTTATGGGGATGCTCTGCATATCCCCTTTGGTTTAACAAATTTCTTTCCCTTAGATTCCCCCCCCCCAAAAAAAACAGAAAAAAAAAAAAAAAACAACAAAAAACTCATAACACTCCTCCACTCCCCCCCCCCCCCACACTTGGGACATTTATTAAAATATCCTATTCTACATCATTTCTGCCTCCACATAACTATCTCAACTAACTACGAGTGGCTGATATTTTGTTGATAAAAGTAAAACTAATCCATTGTAAACATGTTTGGAAGTGGGCCTCCTGTCTATTTGATGACATAAGTTCCCCCTTTTTCATAATTTTATTAACTTCTCTGATCCATTGGCCCACTGTAGCGATAGATGGGGATTTCCAATGGCACACACTCTCTAGACGCATTTAGGGGAGAGAGGGAGAGAGGCAGTAGACAAGCAGCTGGGTTGTGATCTATAGCAAGACCACTAATGTCTCGAATAGGAGTACACAAACTTTGCCAATATGGGCATATTCGAGGGCATGTCCAAAATATATGAAAAAGGGTTCCTCTGTCATCTCCACAACGCCAACAAGTAGGGTCTATGCTAGGGATAAGCAATGGTTTTAACTGTCATGAATGGCTTTTATTCATGACAGCTAGCTTACTATTATGATCTGTGATTGGCTACAGCTAATCACATGGTACAAGGTGCTATAATTGGCCCAGGTACCATGTGATAGTTGTGGGCCATTCACAATAGTAAGCAAGCTGTACCGAGCTCCATGCTGCGCCTCAGAGCGCACGTGCTAAGCGACGTACATCTGTTAAGCCTGCAGAAACTATACTGTGGGCAAGCAGCAAGTGGTTAAAAGAAAAAGTTTGTATAGACGTCCAAACCACTGCCAAGTGCTCATGTTATAATTCACCAGAATGTAAACTGTCCATAGGCTAACATAAGTATCCAGAAGTCAAAGGAAACACAATTTATTCCAACAATGAAGCAGCAATAAAAACAGCAAGAAGCCAGAGTTGAATGTGTAACAGCATTACCAGGGGTGGATCCAATCCCGACCTGCAGCAGCAAACATTTTCCAGAGGGCCCTGATGACAAGGGGAAACCTGCGTATACCGGGAGATCTGGATGGAGGGCAGATACTGTGTGGAAAAGCTGCTCACCGCGGCCGAACAGAAAGGAAGCACAGGTCATGCCGTTTCCGGTAACCTGTGCTTCCTCGCTGTTCAGCCGCGGCGGGCAGCTTTCCCACACAGGATCTGCCCTCCATCCAGATAGCCAGGTATAGGCAGGTTTACCCTCGTCATCAGGGCCCTCCGGCAAACCTCTGCTGCAGGTTGGGATCGGATCCACCCCTGGTAATGCTGTTACACATCAAGCTCTGACTTCTTGCTGTTTTTATTGCTGCTTCATTGTTGGAATAAACTCTGTTTTATATGACTTGTGTCTCTTTATGTTACTGGGCTCAAGACTTCCAATCATTCTCATTAGCTCCACACATATGGCCTATGGACAGTTTAAATTCTGGTGCATTATAGCATGAGCACCTGGCAGTGGTTTGGATGTGTATATATTTCTTTCCCCATCATCCCTGGGGACACTTTGTGGATGTTTTGTGTGTGCCCATTACTAACTCTTGTTCTTCGGCTGGGATCATGAAACTATGATGAAAAGAGACAATCTTTTAGCGCCCAATCTGCTTGTGTTGTGTAAAAGAAAAGTTTGAGGTCACAGAAAAAAAACAAATACACTCCTCTCTACACTGCAGCACTGCTGTAATGCTGCAGCTGTCTCCTATTGGCTTTAAGGCTGAAAGCTGAATGATCACATGATCTCCGATTGCTCAGTTATCGGCCAGCTTGGACTGGCAGGCAGTGACTGTTGGTAACCGGCCTTCTGCTCTGCCCCCTCTAGCGCTCACTGCAGCACGGGCTGGAGAGGGGATGGGTGCAGCTGGCTTCTGCTCTACACCCTGTTCCAAATTATTATGCAAATTCTCTTTCAGTGTCACAAAGATTAAATATTTTGTTTTTCAGTTTAACTCGTGGATAGCATTGTGTCTCAAGGCTCTTTTGATCACTGAAAACAATCTCGGACATCTGTGATAATTATATTGCCAGGTGAGCCCAATTAAAGCAAAAACTACTTAAGGAGGGTGTTCCACATTATTAAGCAGAGCACCATTTTCAAGCAAGATGGGGAAGAAAAAGGATCTCTCTGCTGCCGAAGAGTGAAATAGTTCAATGCCTTGGACGAGGTATGAAAACATTAGATATTTCACGAAAACGTAATCATCGCACTATTAAGAGATTTGTGGCTGATTCGGAGTTTGACTGGTTTTGTGCAGATAAAGGCACATTGAGGAAGATTTCTGCAAGATCCATGCATCGGCCCAAGAGAGCAGCTGCTAAAACACCATTACATAGCAGCAAACAGATATTTGAAGCTGCTGGTACCTCTGGAGTCCCACGGACATCAAGGTGTAGAGTCCTCCAGAGTCTTGCAACTGTGCATAAACCTTCCATTTGGCCACCACAAACCAATGCTCACAAGCAGAAACGGCTGCATTGGGCAGAAAAATACATGAAGACTAATTTTCAAACAATCCTGTTCACAGATGAGTGCTGTGCAACCCTGGATGGTCCAAATGGATGGAGTAGTGGATGGTTGGTGGATGGCCACCCTGTTCCAACAGGGCTGCGACGTCAGCAAGGCGGTGGTGGAGTCATGTTTTGGGCCGAAATCATGGGAAGATAGCTGGTTGGCCCCTTTAGGGTCCCAGAAGGTGTAAAGATGACCTCTGCAAAGTATGTGGAGTTCCTGACCAACCACTTCCTTCCCTGGTACAGAAGGAAGAACTATGCTTGCCGTAATAAAATCATCTTCATGCATGACAATGCGCCATCTCATGCTGCAAAAAATACCTCTGCATCAATGGCTGCTATGGGGGTAAAAGGATAGAAAGTCATCGTGTGGCCTCCATCCTCCCTTGACCTCAATCCTGTTGAGAACCTTTGGAGCATCCTCAAGCAAAAGATCTATGAGGGTGGAAGGCAGTTTACATCCAAACAGCAGCTCTGGGAGGCTATTCTGACATCTTGTAAACAAATTCAAGCAGAAACTGTCCAAAAACTCACAAGTTCAATGGATGCAAGACTTGTGAAGCTGCTATCAAATAAGGGGTCCTATGTTAAAATGTAACGTGACCTGTTAAAATGTTTAAAAAGTTAAAATGTTTTTCAAAGTTTGATTGAAATAGCTTTTGATTTCAGTAACTATGCTGCAAACACAACAAATGACAATTTTCAGTTCTTTACAACCTATAAAGTGTTTTGAAACTTACTGTGTGTAATAATTTGGAACAGTGCATTGTAAGTTCTTTATTTAGAAAAAAACTATTAGGAGGTTTGTTCAATAAAATTTGAATTGTACTCTTAATAGTCGATAACATGAGAATTATGCTGACTGTTGTTTACATCAATTATTTAGGTAAATGAGAAAAATATCATTGGCATAATAATTTGGAACAGGGTGTAATGCCACGTACACACAGCCAGACTTGCCAACGGGCTAAACTCCATCGGCATTTCCGACAGAAAGATTTAGAACGTGTTCTATATCCGAGTCTGTCTGGAAGTCCAGCCGTGTGTATGCGGCATTAGTTGTATGCTGAGATCTGGAGCCATTCACCAATCAGACAGCTGGGTGGATCCCGACATGGTTGGGATTGTTCCAAAACCTGGAGCGGCTCTGACATCAGCCAGCTGATTCTGGATCATCGGAGAGCACGAGTAATTGCACTCCTCTAACCCACATTAGAAGTATGGAGAAAACACGTTTTAAAGGGTGTGATCTGGAGTGCAATTTTGTTAATATGTAAAGGAAAAAATAGATAGACATAGCTATAAGTAGTGGTAAATATAAATAACTAGCAGAGAGAGTGTTTCACCGCTCAAGTGGATCTAGACCCAGGTGTGAGGTTAATGTGAAGCCTTCAGAGGTGAAGAGTCCCAGGTGCTGGCTAAATGCTGAGTAGGATGACGTTTTGAATAGAAAGATCTAGATGCTGCACACCGGATGAAGTAGAAAACTTGTCTTTATTGTAAAAATGGGACCATCAGAAGTACAAGACAATCATGCAAGATGTACAGGATCAGCTGACGCGTTTCACACTCAGGACTGAGTGCTTACTCAGCTATGAGTAAGCACTCATGAGTAAGCACCCACTTTTACAATAAAGACAAGTTTTCTACTTCATCCGGTGTGCGGCATCTAGATCTTTCTATTCGAAACTTCAAATATAAATAACTAGCTAGAAGCAAAGAAAGAAAAAAAAAAAATTTAGAAAACACCTAACACGCTGTTTTGCAGATTTTCAGATGGGACTTTAATATAATATGATAAATATACAGTATTTTAACTGGGAATCAGTCATGAAGCCACAAGAAGAGGGGGGGGGGGGATATATGTTTATTTTAAAGCAATAGCCTTTTTAAACATAATGCACAATACTGGTAAACGTTTACTCTACAACTTTAGTTGTACAATTTACCTCCAGTCTATTAACCTTTAGCTTCTCTGGGTTCAGATGCTGATCTTTCTTATACAGAGCCCCCGAAGCGATTGTAAATAGATCAAACAGTGGAGACCAGGATCTAAAAATAGATCAAACAGTGGAGACCAGGATCTAAAAATAGATCAAACAGTGGAGTCCAGGATCTAAAAACAGATCGAACAGTGGAGTCCAGGATCTAAAAACAGATCGAACAGTGGAGTCCAGGATCTAAAAACAGATCGAACAGTGGAGTCCAGGATCTAAAAACAGATCGAACAGTGGAGTCCAGGATCTAAAAACAGATCGAACAGTGGAGTCCAGGATCTAAAAACAGATCGAACAGTGGAGTCCAGGATCTAAAAACAGATCGAACAGTGGAGTCCAGGATCTAAAAACAGATCGAACAGTGGAGTCCAGGATCTAAAAACAGATCGAACAGTGGAGTCCAGGATCTAAAAACAGATCGAACAGTGGAGTCCAGGATCTAAAAACAGATCGAACAGTGGAGTCCAGGATCTAAAAACAGATCGAACAGTGGAGTCCAGGATCTAAAAACAGATCGAACAGTGGAGTCCAGGATCTAAAAACAGATCGAACAGTGGAGTCCAGGATCTAAAAACAGATCGAACAGTGGAGTCCAGGATCTAAAAATAGATCGAACAGTGGAGTCCAGGATCTAAAAATAGATCGAACAGTGGAGTCCAGGATCTAAATATAGTTTGGCTTTCATTTGTAAGTGTATCTAAAACTGTTAGTCCATCTATTACTCCCCTCAGCCCAGACTGACAACTCTACTGTCTAGAGGTGCCCCCTGTGCTCCTTCATTCAGACTGGGGGCACTCTAATAAAGGAGCTGCAATGGAGGATTCTGGGAGGAATGATCTAGAAGGATCCTCTCACACAGGAGCCTCCATAAAGCATTGAGGCCGGTATAAACAACGTGCACCCCCTCCTTCATGTACACAACATATCCCCCTGGTATAGAGCACACTGCAGGCCGCCCCCCATGCTAAGGAGTACACCCTCACCTCTCCTATCCTCCCGCGGCTCCTCCGCCTCAAGCTTTATCCTCTTCGGCGCACTCATCCTTCTCTACACACCGGTACTGCGTACCGAGCCTCGCTATGGCTAGAACCCCGCCCCTTCCGGGACACAGCTACTGATTGGAGGCCGCGCCACAAAAACGAGGCTTCACCTAAAAACATGCCTGTGATTGGGGGGCGCTCTGGGAAAGGTTCGGTTCACAAGTAACCAATCACCAAGAAGACTGGTGACCGCAACCAATCAACGCCAGGTGTGTGTGCCGCCTCGTAGCCAATTAACGGATGCGGTATGGAACACCGGAGCGAATCAGAAGGCGGACTCTTGGAGCCGCCGCCGGTGGGGGGAGTGGTAGCATGGAGGAGGAAGCGGAGCTACGGGCCAAGTTTGGGTCCGGGACCGTGGGACGGCTGGATATGAGCCATGGTTTCGTCCATCACATCCGCCGGAACCAGATAGCGCGGTGAGAGGGGGCAGCGAACATCATTCATTGCAGCTCAGAATGGGGTGTATGGGGTGTTGTAGAGTGGGGGGGATGGGGTGTAGAGTGGCGGGGATGGGGTGTTGTAGAGTGGGGGGATGGGTTGTCGGGGGTGTAGAGTGGTGGGTTGGAGTGTTGTAGAGTGCGGGGATGGGGTGTAGAGTGGGGTGTTGTAGAGTGGGGGGTGGGGTGTCTGGGGTGTTGTAGAGTGGGGGGGATGGGGTGTTGGTGCCACTGGGGGACACAATTACAGTAGATGTAGTGATCATACCAGGTGGGGTCAGTAGTACACAGTGCTGGAGAACATGGACTGTATGTTCCACCCACTTGGCACCCATGAGAATGTAGCTTTTAGTGGAAGTAAACCCATTGATTTAGCTGTTTCCTAAAGTCATTACATTCAAACCATGCCATAAATAATATCTGTCACAGTTGCTTGTGCTTTCAACCTAACAGTCAAGCCATTAAATGGCTTCTGTCATAAATGATCACATGTGAAGATCAAATTTGCAGATCACACAGAGGCTCAGATGGCAGCTTCCCTGGCTGTAAGCCCCCTTTCATACTGAAGGTGTATTAGGGCTAAAAATGGCGCCTCTCAAGCCTCCCCAGTGTGATAACCGGAGTGATTTGACACTGGGGCGGTGTGCTTGCGGGACGGAAAAAAAAAGTCCTGCTAGCAGCGTCTTTGGGGCAGTGCAAGAGCGGTGTATACAGCGCTCCTAAAACCGCCCCTGCCATTGAAATCAGTGGGCAGCGCTGCCGAAGCGCCTGCAAAGTGCTTTAGTGATTTGCAGGTGCGTTTAACCCTTTCCTCGGCTGCTAGCGGGGTTTAAACCACCACTAAAACTAGTGGTGCTTTAGCGCTACCGCGCCCCAATGTGAAAGGGCTCTAAAAGATAGGAGGGGCTTAGATCCACTTTAAGGTTTATTTAAAGCCAAAACTTTTTTTCATTTTGGATAAATAGGGGAAGGATACTGCTGTCACTTTTGGTAATCTGTGTCCATTAGGGAGACTTCCCTCTACTTCCTGTCCTGTGGACTCAACAGGAAGTGACAGAATATCTTTCCAATGTGAGGGAGATCCCCCACAGGTACAAAAGTCCTAGTTGAAGATTTCCCCTCTATTCCTGTGCTGGATGTCATGCAGACATTTGCATTTTTCCCTGGTACTACTTTCCCTGGTACTTTACCTTAACCCGTTCAATACAGGGCACCCCCCCCCCCTTCTGCCCAGGCCAATTTTCAACTTTCAGTGTTGTCCCTTTTTAAATGACAATTGCGCGGTCATGTTACACTGTACCTAAACAAATTAAAAAAAGATGTAAATAAGTTTTCTCCTTCACTGATGGGCATCATTTATGACACCACACCACTGATCGCTGCACACCCCTGTAGGCAGGTGCTGGCTTGTTATCCTGCTGGATGTCATATGACGCCCGGTCAGGATAACTGAACCACTTCCCGGTCGTCCTTCTGCTATAGGCTGGGCGAGAAGTGGTTAAAGGTAATAGGCTGGGCGAGAAGTGGTTAAAGGTCTTTTATATTACCTCCAGTCTATCGGTCTCCACCTTCTCTGGGTTCAGATGCTGATCTTCCCTGCACAGTCTTAAAGTGATTATTATTTTATTTTTTTTAAAAACAACAAACTTGTTATACTTGCCCGCTCTGTGTAATGGTTTTGCACAGAGCAGCCCCGATTCTTCTCTTCTGGGGTTCCCCACCAACGCTTTTGGCTCTTCCTGTCTTCAGTGTGCCCCAATAGCAAGGTAAAAAATCTTCTGCCTTTAGAACCACTCACTTCTTCTTGCCCAGGACTACATGTCCCATGAGGCATTGCTCTTCACACATTCACAAGTTCTCAGGCACTTACTGACATGTATGGACGGTAGAGCTGCACGATTCTGGCCAAAATGAGAATCGCAATTTTTTTGCTTAGAATAAAAAGATCACGATTCTGATGACAAAATCTTTCACATTATACAACAAAAATTGGGCTAGTTTTTTTTTTTTTGTTTTTTTTTTTTTTGTTTTATTTCATTAAAGTAATTTTTTACAAAAAAATTGCAATTGAAAGACCGCTGCACATCAAATACAGTGTGACATAAAATTGAAACAACCACCATTTTATTCTCTAGGGTGTCTACTAAAAAATATATATAATGTTTTGGGGGTTCTAAGTAATTTTCTAGCAAAAAAAAAGAGCAGAGAGAATTCTTTGCATAGCAAGAATCGTGAAACACTTTTATCAAGATCGTAAAGGGAAAAAAATCATAATAACGATTCTTGACGATTAATCGTGCAGCTCTAATGGACGTTGTACTGAGCTGTATGTGTGCTGCACTTGTATTTCCAGATATGTAAACAAATAATGCATTCTGTATGCAGGCCAACTAATCGGCTGACCGATTAATCGATTATGAAAATGGTTGACAAGTATTTTCATAATCGATTACTTGTTTCAGCCCTAGTACAAATAGAGAAAATTCAGTCTTCCCAACAGGGGACACAGAGGGCAATAAAAACTTGAGGGTGGTGGCTGGCAGCGTGTCACTCCCACCAAGCAGTGCATTGTGGGACAAAAAACAGTATTTTTGGAAGGCAAGCTGTCACACTGGTGTATAATCTGGAGCTGTCTAGAGCTTGGTGTCTCCATCAGCCTTAGTGTGCAGTGCTTTACTGTAGTTCACTTTAAAGGTCATGTCACTAGTGATCCTGTAGGTAGCAGCATCTCACCTGCAACTAGATCACCAGAAAGAAAACTGATCAGTCGCTCCCTTGCTGGCCGAGACACTGCAGAATCGCCAGTGAGAAAAAGATACAACAGGGGCCAGATCTCTCTGTTCTCATAGCAATCCTATTATTAGCAGACTACCTCCAGCAAGGAGAACTCACAGCATTGTCAGGGCACCATTCGAGATCATTGCTCGCTCCCCATCAGCCATAATTATACAAGCACAATAGACCGTGGCTCAGTGGATATAGGGCGTTGGGCGGTAACCTCCAGACAAGTTAAAATATAACAAAATTGAAAAAATATATCATTTTATTATTGAAAAAGATTAACAAAAACATATACATATATAGGCAAGGGTACAAAAATCATACATATATACACACACGCGCACACAGTCAAAGCCGACATGTATTTTGCAGTCATAATGCTTTATCCGCTTCTTCAAGGCTGAATTGCTTCTTATTTTAATCAAAATCTCAGGGGTATCTCAACTGAGGGGAGACCAAAAAGGAACACTCCAAACGTGGAATCCACACACAAAAGGATGACAAACCTGATGTATACGACTGTTGTAGTCATCACTTTAAAGGAGAACTTCGAATACAAAGTGAAAAATAAATCTTAGATTGAGAGGGCTATCATTGAAGATGTTCCTACACCCAAAATCATTTATCATAAGCAGGTGTCCAACAGCTTTAAAACGATTTAGTATGTTCTAGTGCGTATACTAAAAACCCGTAACGTCCAAGACATCCGGTCTAGGGAGCCAAAAAGATAAAGCAACTACAGGAGACTCCTTTTGGTGTGTGGTCCAGTCGGCGTACAGCAACTCTGGGTCTCTCGAGGATCCCACTCGCCCAGAGTTGCTGTTGCTGTTTCTCCACGCCAAATTGTCCCACACTTTGCAGATGTGCGAACCCTGATTCGTTCTACTTTGCACTGTCACAAAAATATACACATTGCAATGGCTGTAAGCTGCCATTCTCCTGTAAATGGCAATGCTTTTTTTGTATAATTTTGCCAAGCATATGCATATTTCCCCAACACAGTAGTTTCTCATTTTAGGATATACATCAGACAGGAATGTGCCAATACAAAGAAGCATAGGCGTTTAGTACAGCCATTCACTTGTACAGCAGGGTGTACATGGCACATGCAGCTCCCTGTGCACGGGAAACGTATGCTAGGTATAACAAATGCCCATAAGTCTGTACATGAGCCATGCAGCTTCTTTATATTTTAATCCTTGCCTATATTCCAGTTTCAGCTGGTGCTATGATTGCTGCCCCAGGTTTCTTGTTTAGAGTGCCTCGTTTCTCCCTACACTGTGAGCATCAATAGAAACGCACAGCCCTGTAGCCTAGGATGGCAAGACATTCCTCTGATTCTGACATCCCCCACCTTCCTCAGACTGCAGTGTCCACTGGTAACTTCTACCTGTGAAGGCAGGAAATTCTGGGAAGCAGTAGGGATTGACCAATATTGTTATCGGGGCCGATGTAATACCGACTCTTTTTGGCTGCCTTAAGGCCGATAGTAGATATTGGGTGCTGATATTCTGCAAATTTAAAGTTGTGTTTTTTTTTTTTTTTTTTTGTTTTTTTGTTAACACGGTCTTTTTACTCCTTCCTTTTTTTTTTTTTTTTTTTAATTGCTATATTATTGCAGTAAAAAGCACTGACCGATACTCTTTATGAGGGAATCTGGGGTCTGTAAGACCCCAAACCCCGTAATCCGGAAGAGATGTCATGACATTGCTTCCGGGTTACTAGATCCGAGACCCCAAACAAAGCAATCGGCTTAGTCTCGGGTCTCCCAGTGGGAGCTTCGGAAGGCGGCAGGAGTGGACGATTGTGATAACGGGTGAGCGACTCCTTAGCCACATCGGTTGTTATTACAAGAAAGCTGACTGTCAGCTCTAAGAGCCCATTCACACCTGAGCGTTTTGTAGCCTGAAGCTACAAAACGCTTGAGGGGAAAAAATCCATTATTCTCTATGGAGATGGTTCACATCTCCACTCCAAGTCGCCTGAAGCTCAAACAAGTTCTGGACCCTTTTTTGTTGCGCGACTCGGGCAGATTTGGGCGTTTTTGGAGCAGGAAGCAGATGAAAAAATCTAACAACATAGCAACAAATGATGAAACAGATGATCATTTTTCCTATTGGCTAATAAAAAAAAAATGCCAAAGCTCAAACGCCGGACAACGCTGCATGGAAATGCTCAAATATGCCCGAAAAAACGCGCGACAAAACGCCGGAAGAAATGCTCAAAAAAAACGCTACGCTCAGGTGTGAATGCACCACGATACCAGGGTGTTGTCTGCAGCTGCATGAATCACCCCTGTACAACCACTTGAAGCAATATCTGTATTATCGGTAAGTTTGTTACTGATACCGATTCTTCAAAAAAAGTGAATATCGGCCGCACCGAGAATCTGTCGACTTCTAGGAAGCAGCACTGAAATTTGAAAACGGCAAGTGCTGGGATAGAAGTTTAACAAATAGCTTACTGGGGAACGTTTATTTTATTGTGCTTGGTGTGTTAGGCTTGGTGTGTCAGTTAAATACATTTTTTATTTTGTAACTAGAGATGATTATGACAAGGAAGTAAAACAAGCTAAAGAGAAGCAAAAGAAGAGATATACCCCAAGGCCTTCACGCCCCAAGAAACCGGACTTGCAGGTTTACCACCCCCGTCAGAAAGGTAAATCTATAGGTGCAGATTTATATGTATGCCAATTGGGTTCCCTATGTGCTTTTGTTCAAGTAACGTGAAGGCAAACTTTGCCCAAAATTGTTATGTCAGGCTTGTGTGGCTAATGGCACAGCGTACCTTTTTGTTTATTAGTGGTGAACTATCTTCACCAGTGGGTTGAACGAAAAAAAAAAAAAAAAAAAAACCACCATGTCAGCACAACGATGTGTGATGTGGAGCTATCTCCCACTGGTTTTGTATTCTGACGGGGGGACCCCCATCCTCAGAATACACCCCCCCTCCTTAGAATACTCAGATGAGCTCCGCCACGCCTACAGGGCACAGTTCGGGGGCTCTCCCCTGACCCTTTACCCTCTTAGTAGTTAAGGTATGATATGCCTTGCCTAACTTTATGCACCTTGAGCCGGGGAATGCCCAGAGGCTCTGTTATGTAACATATTATTATTATTATTTTTTTTTTTTTAATTCTTTTTATTTATTTCAGAAAAAGAAAAAAAAAAAAAAAAAGTACTCAGATGATGTACTGATTTTCCAGTAAGACCGTAACAGATGCTGGTCATTACAGCAGTACCGGAAGTCTTCTGGTTCTTGCTTACATGCTAATATATAGCTGGAAACCTGATATTGCCTCGTTAGCCAAAAAAAGTTCTTCTGGGCTCCTCTGACTTTTTTTCATGTTGTTCTTGGGGCTTGATCACCTTTGCTTTGTAAGTTCCACCAATTGGTGGTGATCTACTGCGCTTTCCAGTTAGAGAGCCTTGAATGTTGGAATCCACACAAGGGTTCAGGTTTTAAGCTGGCAACAACCAGCTTTACTGTATTTGCAGCATTAAAGTGGAGTTCCACCCACTTTTACAACTCTTCAGCATCTCTCACTAAACTGTGCACTGTAAACAAATTGGATATTTTAAAAAAAAAATTTCTCAGCACCTACTGTATATCTGCTGTATTCAATTTTCACTTCCTCCTCCCTGGCCGCGGCCCATCGCATCATTTCCTGTTTGCAATGCCTTCTGGGAAGGGGCGGCAACTTCCTCTGAAACTGCTGTTGCTATGGAAACCTGACCTGAAACCTATACAAACCTACACTGCTTGTGCTACACTGAGCATGTGCGAGATCTGCAAGGATGAAATACAGTCTGGCTTCAGATGGCCACGGACTGCTGGAAGTTTATAAAATAACAAACTACTGCTATAAACTAACAAAACAGACCTTCGTTTACTGACTAACTTTACTAGAATACATTAAGCTTGTGTATTATAGGGGTATTTTTATTTAAAAAGTATCATTTCTGCCGGAACACCACTTTTAACCGGTTCAATACAGGGCATTTTCACCCCCTTCCTTCCCAGACCAATTTTTAGTTTTCAGCGCTGTCGCACTTTAAACGACAATTACGCGGTTGTGCGACATTGTACCCAAACAAAATTGATGTCCTTTTTTTTTTTTTTTCCCCCATAAATAGAGCTTTCTTTTGGTGGTATTTGATCACCTCCTGCGGTTTTTATTTTTTGCGCTATAAACAAAAGAAGAGTGACAATTTTGAAAAAAACACTATTTTTTACTTTTTGCTATAATAACTATCCCAATTTTTTTTTTTAAAAAAACAAATTTTTTCCTCAGTTTCGGCCGATATGTATTCTTCTACATATTTTTGGTAAAAAAAATCGCAATAAGCGTATATTGGTTTGCGCAAAAGTTATAGCGTCTACAAAATACGGGATAGATTTATGGCATTTTTTTTAAAAAAAATTATTTATTTTTTTTTTTTTTTACTAGTAATAGCGGCGATCGATTTTTTTTTTTTTTTTTTTTTTTTTTTTTCGTGACTGCGACATTATGGCGGACACATCGGACACTTTTGACACATTTTTGGGACCATGCTTCTAACTGTAGGGGGCGGGGACGTACAAGGGGAGGAGACCGATCAGTGTTCCGCTGTACTGGGAACACAGATCTCTCTCCTCTCACCTGACAGGACATGGATCTGTGTGTGTTTACACACACAGATCCACGGTCCGGCCCGGTTAACGGGCAATCGCGGGTGCCCGGCGGACATCGCGGCCGCTGGGCACACGCACCGGGACCCAAGCAACGCGGCGGGCGCGTGCCCCCTAGACGGCCGGGAACCCGAGGCCGTCATATGACGTCCACCCAGGATGGGAGATCCCATCTGTGGACGTCATATGTACATATGCGGGTAGGGAAGTGGTTAAAGTATATATTCACCTTTTTTGCAAAAATCTTTCCCCTACCACCAAACTGTGTATTATGTGCCAGACATGCTAAGATGTATTTTTATGTTCATTGTCTGTTGAAAGACTAGATGTTGCCTGATGTCGAAAATCTCTGTCTTTAAAGTGTTTGTTACCCTAAAAAATACAAATCCTGTTCCCCTAACGCATGAATAACACAGTGCTTGTGTTGTGTAATTTGCCCCCCCCCCCCCGTATCCTATAAAATACCTGGCTGGTGCTGCCCTCCCCCCTGCAAACTGACCATGGTTTATCATGGCTTCTGAGCCCTAAAACCGTTGTCAATTTATGTGTCTCTGTCATCAGCAGCTCTGCGCTCCTCTCCCCACTCCCTCCCTGCCTGTTGGCTCGTACAAGCGCTGCTCTGCTCCACTTCCCTTCCTGATGCTATAAAACTATGTTCTGATCATACAATCCTGTGTTAAATAAGGACGTGCCACACTGCGTGTGTTTTATAAAAAGTATGCCGATATCTACCTTATTTCAGAGTGCATCAAGGCGCTCTCATGACGCCTCTCTTCTCCTCTCCTTCCCTCCTTCCGGCTAACGTTAGTGGGAGTTCTCAACCCCTCACACTGTAGCTGTCAGCCCAGTGGAGGGGAGGAGGCGAACAGTCACGTGAGCACTTGGATGCGCTGTGAAATAAGGTAGATATCAGCATATTTTCTATAAAACACATGCAGTGCTGCACATGTCCTTATTTAACACAGGGGATTGTATGATCATATGATAGTGGCTTTACAACCACTTTAAGTAATGTACAAGTTCCCCTCATTCAAAAAGAGCCCCAGCCCCTCTCATTAGTCCTCTCTGCCACCCCACCTCAGGCCTCCCGCAATGTCTGCAGCCCAGGAGGTAAAAATCTAGTGCCAGGCTACCCCGGCCTGTGCCCCAATGCCCAGCAGATTTTGTGGGCCATTGCTCCTGCAGTGCAGGTACATTCCATTCAAATCCCCAGGACATTAGTGTGTAAGTACCCAGTGCCAGATTTGATCCCCAAGCAAAACATGACTTAGTACTTGGTGGAGAAACCCTTGTTCCCAAGTACGGAGGTAAGATGTTTCTTGTAGTTGGTGACCAGGTTGCACATGTTTTAGGAGGGATTTTGGTCCACTCTTCACAGGTCTTCTCTAAATCCTTAAAGCGGACCGTCAGTCATTTTTTTTCATCTTTCCACCTATTAAATTTCTGCCCTTGTTGTTTTAACTTTGGATAGTAAAACATTTTTTTTTTTTTTTTTCTGCCAGTAATCACCTTATACAGCCCACTTCTTTTCTTGTCTGGTAATTCCCCTAGGCTAATGACATCCTCTCCCCCTCTCTCCCCCCTCGAGTTTGCCTACACACCAAGAAGCAGCTTAAAGGTGTTGTAACATCTCAAGGATTTTCACCTAAACCTTCTGTGGTCCCGAACCTGATCGTTCCAGTGACAAGCACAAGCCCAGCAGCTTCAGCCGCTGTCTCAGCTTCTCATTGGATAGATTGATAGCAGCAGGAGTCATTGGCTCTCGCTGCTGTCAATCAAATCCAGTGACACAGGAGGTGGGTGGGGGGTGCGCCAAGTCCTGCTGTCTGTGCCAATGGACGAAGCAGCCGGACCCGGGAGCGCACCCGCATGAGTACCCTCATGGAAAGCGGCTCTCCGTGGGGGCACTTGAAGAGGAGGAGCCAGGAGTGCTGCAGGGGGACCCCAGAAGAGGAGGATCGGGGACGCTCTGTGCAAAACCCTTGCACAGAGGAAGTAATGTATTACGTGTTTTGTTATTTTATAAAAAAAATAAACTAACCTTTACAATAGCTTTCAGCTGCCCACAGTTAAAATGGTTGCAGCCAGACCTTGTGGAGGGAGATTTCTGCAGGTTCTGCAGGATTTCAATTCGTAGCGGCGTATTGTGTTACTAATGGTTTGTTTGGTACTGTGGTTCCAACTGCCTTGAGATCATTCACAAGCTCCTCCCATGTAGTTCTGGGCTGATCCCTTTACTTTTCTCATGATCATCCTTACCCCATCAGGCTAAATCTTGCATGGAGCTCCAGACTGAGGGCAATTGATGGTTATTTTGTATTTCTTCCATTAGCAAATAATCGCTCCAACAGTTGTCTCCTTCTCACCAAGCTTCTTGCTGATGGTCTTGTAGCCCATTACAGACTTTTGTGCAGGTCCACAATTTTGTCCCCGATGTCCTTTGACAGCTTGCCCATGATGGTGAGGTTTGAATGGAAGAAAGTTTCTGTGGACAGGTGTCTTTTATATACATAACGGATTGTCCTTAGGAGCACTTTCTTAAATTGGCAGGGCTAATCTGTGTACCTCATGAGCACATACTGTAGCCAGTCTGTGGGAGCCAGAGTTATTGTTGGTTGGTAGGGGATCAAATGCTTATTTTACTCACTGAACTGCAACTCAATTTATAACACTTGTATCCTGTTTTTTACAAAGCTACCTCGATGTGATCAGTATTAGTTGGTTATTCTGTGTCTATCATTTGAAATACGCCTATGTTAACAATTTTAGACCATTTCTTTGCAAGTGGGAAAACTTCTGGAGGGGATCAAATAAATCATTTCGTCACTCCTCCTCCTTTTTTTTTTTTTTTTTTTTTTTTTTTAATTTTTTTATTTTTTTTAATTTTTTTTTTTTTATGTAGTGGTTCTCGCAATGGCCACACTGAATCTGTCAATATGCTTGGTTGCTCTAAAGCAGGGGTCTCCAAACTAAGGCCTTCCAGTTCAGGAACTACAATTCCCATCATGCCTAGTCATGTCTGTGAATGTCAGTTTTACAATGCCTCATGGGATGTGTAGTTCCACAACAGTTGGAGGGCCGTAGTTGGGAGATCCCTGCTCTAAAGTAACACTAAGGTATACCCAGAAAAGGACTAAATACAGTATATTAAGATTGCTCTTGTAGCCTTTGACACAGTTGGGAGGCATTCAAACTGCATATGGACAGTCTATTCATGAGTGAAAATATCTCTGCACTGCATTGCTGACGCTATTGTTCACAACAGTGACTTTTTTTTATTTATTTATTTTTTAAACTAAAGGTTTCTTGAGTGTGCAGATTTTCTCTGAGATTTTTATCTTGTGTCTCTCCTTAGACAGCTCCCACCCCAGTGCAGGTTTGGCTGAGGATGACATTAGTGAGAGCAGTTCCAGTACGGACCCTGAGCAGCTTGGAAATCAGCTCTTCTGTTTGGAGTTTGAGGCAGATGATGGCGGGGTCACATCCATCATTGTATATGAGGTGTGTGTGCGTCTTATGACTCGCAGTGGAGAATTTTATGTGATCATGGAAGCCAACCTTCTTTACTAACCCCATCTTCAGTGCTCGCTTTTTATACATGTTAGGACATGAAAATTGAAAATCACACACATGCACTTTGTAGACCAAGCCAGTAAAGTTGGCATCAGCTCAGTGAATTGTTTCTGAAGGATTTCATTTAATCAGGTCATGGTATATCTATTAGTAAGTTAGGCACATTCAACTGGACTTGTTCTGTAAAGTTGAAGACATTTTGTAGCTTATTCAAACCGCTTTTCTAATGAATGTCGGGAAAATACCCCAATGTTTACATCCACATAGGTAGCATCGACGCCTTGATCTAGTTACCGTTTTTTTTTTTTGTCATAGCAAAGGGTGGAGAAACAATTTTAAAAAGTCCCTAAATCTATCCCGTAGTTTGTAGATGCGATAACTTTTGTGCAAACCCATCAATATACGCCTATTGCAATTAATATGATTTTTTACCAAAAATATGTAGGTGTGTGTGTGTGTGTGTGTGTGTGTGTATGTATGTATGTATATATATATATATATATATATATATATATATATATATATATATATATATATATATAATTATTGGTCTTTTTTTGTTTCTAGCGCCAAAAATAAAAATACCACCAAAATAAAAATCTATTTGTGAGTAAAAAAAGACACACAATTTTGTTTGTATACAGCGTTGCACGACCGCGCAATTGTCAGTTAATACGGTGCAGTGCCGTATCGCAAAAAATGACCTAGTCCTTAAGGGGGAAAATCCTTCTGGGGCTGACGTGATTCAGCTTTGCCAAAAAAAAAATCTGGAAGCTGATTTTGTTTCTCTACAGAGCTGCACCAGATTTTGCACTCTCCAGTTTTAGTAACTCAACCCCATAAGGTCGAAGGCCACCACCTGCCTTCTACATATAATGTCATT
The DNA here is from genome assembly GCF_042186555.1 of Aquarana catesbeiana. Taxonomy (NCBI): domain Eukaryota; kingdom Metazoa; phylum Chordata; class Amphibia; order Anura; family Ranidae; genus Aquarana; species Aquarana catesbeiana. The sequence continues at coordinate 602,224,853 of NC_133326.1, read as the reverse complement.
TTGATATCTATACCCCAGCATTTTATCAATAATTTATACCTTCAGCCATGTAAATCGAACTATTTAATACCTTTTTGAAGCCTTCCTGACACCAAGGATGAGGTCATGTAACTAGAACGGGGTGGTTCCACAATTTTGACACCCCCAATTCTTAATCCATAACATCTGCCTTTGCATGGTATTTGGATCAAGATGTCAGTGCTACCTGATAAATCGAAGTATTTTCCCGACACTCTGTTTAGAACTGAAGTGGCTTGGATAAGCTATGAAAGCTATGAAACGTCTTCAGAAATCCAGATGAATGTGACTAACACTAGATTGCTCAGTGAATCATTTTCTCCTGTCAAATGAGGGGGGGGGGGTGTATTGGGGTTCGTATACAAAGCTACCTTGATTATGATGTCGGTTTCATCATCGACATTTAGGAAATGATTTCTTTATTGAAAAATCCTAGGGACACAAAACCTTGTCTGTGCATGACATTCTTCACAAACCAATGTACTACTTAGTTTTTCTGTTCTTGCAGGATGATGATGCTGAGCAAGTTGCAGCAAAGATATCGGTTCAGAACCAGTTGGAAGCCAGGATGAAAGAAGCCCTTAAAAGAAGAATCCAGGAAGAAATCGCGAAGAGAAGGGTGCACCGCTGAGTTCCGTTTTAATAGAGTGTGCAAATGAACAAATATTTGCTCTGGTTATACTGTGCTGGACTTTGTCTCTTTCTGAGTTGTGTAGGGTTGATGGTGCAGAGGGTAGCTTCAGAATGTGTGCTGATCAGAATGTAGAAATCGTGTATTATCGGAGAGTATTGCAGAATTTGGCTTCAGAGAGGGCTATCTACAGCTTTGGAGTTTTTTGCTGTGAGTATATAAGGAACAAGAGCTCCTTCCTCTCCTGGTGGTCAGGTGGATCTTTGGCAAATGAGGAATTTGGAGTACCAGTGCCTTTAATTGTTAGCCAAAACTGGCTCGGTTTGAATTTGCTGAGTTTTTGTTCATATTTCTTATTTGGTCTGGCAATAGAGGTTGTGTTGGCGCTAGATCTCATATGTAATTCTGGGAACTACAAGTACATGTGATTTCTCAGCTGAGCTGGAACTGCTGCTAAAGGGAATTGCAGTTTTTCCCTGGCTGGAGAGTCACCTGATGCTCTCATAACCAGACCAGAATACAGCTTGGGTTAAAAAAAAAAGAACAAAAGTATTAATAGAATGTGCTTTAAAACATTGTTTTGTTTATAAAGAACATCTGGATTTGTTGTTAAATGCTGGTAAATAAAAACATGACAATGTAAGTTTTTATTTTATTTATTTATTTTTTAATATTATTTATTTTTTCTAGTTTCTGTCATTTTAGGCTTGGTTCACACTGGAACTGGCTGTGGATCGCACAGGAACGTTGTGCGTCCCCTTTCTCCAGTTCAGGGATGAATCTGGGCCTGATCTTTGCCTGAATTTGGCCCTGAAACTGCGCCAAAGATGCACAGTGTGCTCCGCAGCCGCCCTGGAGATATGTGAACCTACGCCATAGAGAGCCGGTCACATTCTCCTGCTATGCACATCTAATTTGCATAGGTGTGAACCCAGCCTTAGTTGGTAGGGAGGGGCAGCTGTATGGGCACTGTATTTGCGCAGCAGTCATTCAAATGACATTTTTTGGGAAAAAATTACACTTTAATGAATTTAAAAAAAAAAAAAAAGAAAACTGACCAGTGAAAGTTAACCTTTATTTAAAAAAAAAAAAAAGTGAAAGATTTTACGCTGCGAGAATCCTGATCTTTTTATTCTAAGCAAAAAAAAAATTGTGCTTCTCATTTTGGCTAGAATCGTGCAGCTCTACCCCAAGTAATCCCTAGCAACTTGTGGAGAAACCCAGTGTGACGGATATGGCGTCAGACCCTTGCCACCTTCACCCACTTGCAACATATCGGTGGTCAACCTTCCAATGTGCTGTTGCTGATATTCAACAATGTCACTTCCAGCTTAATCCTGCACAAAGATTTTCCAGCTCATTGGACTGAGGACTGTGGGGAAACCCACATCCTATTCCGCATATGTGTGAACCTGGCCTTACAGAGTGCCGTGTTCTGTCCAGAACTCCTGTTAAGCTGGACATACATTATACAATTTTCTTTTTCAATTTTCTTTAGATTTAACTTCAACTATGTAGTGCAAGGGCCTACCTGATTGCACACAAATTCAAAGAGTTTAGGTTTGACCTCCTAGGATATGGTTTTGGTAAATCTAAAGGAAAATTATATGGCCAGCATCAATTAGATGATTACGGCTTTAGCAAATCCCTAATTATTAGTTATCTGCCAAGTAATGGTCCTCCATAATGGTTTCTGTTATTCCAATATTCTTTTGAAGTGTCCTGGCCTTAAGCACACTGTTTAATCCCATTAAAGTGAAAATAAAGTCCACTTTTTTTAACTTGTACCTACAGGTAAGCCTAAAAGAAAGTAAAAATTGCCACTCTACATAAGTGATAATCCAAAAATTGCTTATTGAAAACAATAGTCCATATAGTGCTCAAACAATTAACTGAATGAAAAAGAGCAAACAAAAGAAAGTGAATCTTTGGATGAATATCCACCATGTGCACCTCCACCATGATATTTGGTAGGATGTATGTTTACCAGATCTATAGACTCCACATTATAGGAGTCTAGATAGGCATTAGCTTATGATCCAGCATGCAGATTGAATACCTCCAGTAGTTGGACTGGGAAGGATGGTATCATGGCTGACCATACAGACTGCCTAATGATCCTTAGACGTGACCAATAAGGAAGAGAAAAGGGGTCCACATAGTATAAAACTTTATTTTGAAAGAAGGTTGCTAAACACTTACATCAATTCAGTAAAAAAAATTAAAAATCAGCATTAAAACAGTAATGTCCTGAGATGAAATCCACTTGTATACAAGCTCGGATAGCATAGCCACTTCAGACAGACTTTAAGCCTATAATGAGGTTTACCTGTAGGTACAGTGAATATCTCCTAAACGTGTCCTGTTTAGGAGATCTTCATGCAGCTGATGATTTCACGGGCGCATTTGCTCTGAAGGGATGGCATACCCATGCTGTCCCTTCAGAGCTCTGTGCTATTACGTCATCGCGGCCCTGGCCATTCATACAGCCAGAGTCTGCAAACAGGGAAGGAAGACCGCGCTGTGCCTGGAGGGCCCCGTGTACAGGTAAGTCTGTCATAAAGTGTGGCACATACTAGTACATTATAACTTAAACCTGCAAGAGGCCTGTTTATTTATTTATTTTTTTTTCCCTCTGACAGTCTACTACCCCTTTAAATGGCTATGGCGATGCATTTTGGGATTATAGCTTGTTCTGAAAGGGGGAGGTCACAGCTGTTCTGTCTCTGATTTTAACACTTTGGTACCGAGTGCATGCAAATATGTAGGCCCCCAGCGGCATATTTACATGCAATAGCGCCCAGAGTGCTGTGCCAAGAGTGCATTCCTGGCACAGTGACCGGCAGCTCATGGAAAGCTCCCGATTGGTACTTGCAATCAGGAGTTTTCTGATCATGTGACCTCCAATCAGTGGTCACAAGCCCCGCCCCCTGGCATTCCAACCCCCTGGTAGGAGGTGGCGCCAAGGGGTAAAAATGTCATGGCTGCCCTTGTCCTCTCACCCAGCTGTGTGGGGTGCCCACTCCCCATTATAGTCATCACGCCCTAGGTAAGTAAGGCTGTTTGTACAAATTTCTTCTCACTTCCTGTTGCATCTCCAGGACAGGAAGTGACTGGAAATCTCTGCAACAGAATGCAGATCGCAAAAATAAAACTGAACTCTTTGCTGCTCTATACAAACCACTTCCTTTTATTTTTTTTTTTTTTTTTAATAACTGTTTAACTCAAGAAGTAAGTTTACGTATAGGCTAAAGTGGAACTGTAGTCAGAAAATTAAGTTCTGCTAGATCAGTTTAGGCTGGCCCCTTTTGCAGGTAAAACAAAGAATAAGTGTCTATACTGTTTAAAATCCAGTAAAACTCTGTCTCACACTGCTCTGCACATGCTCAGTTGCTCTCCATTTTTAGGCACTGCTGAGTTTGTAGAGGCCGATCTGCTGACAGCCTTGAAGCAGAATTAAAACCTCCTATCATTTACTGCCAAGAAAGCTGCTTCTGTTTGATCTGCAACTGCCACGATGCTGCACATGTGATCAGTTATGACACCAGCTATTTGATGGTTTGACAATTTGGTTGAGTGCGCAAGCAAATGTAACAGTTAGCAATCCTGGCATTCAAGAAATGTAACCTTTTTTTTAACTGTTAAATCGATGGGTTTACTTCTGCTTTACGATTTACTGCTTTTGAGGGGCTCTGGGCTTCAGCAAAATGGCCGCCTTCAGCAAGAAGAAACGGGAGCAATGCTGGTGTTTCATCAGATTAGGTGCAATGTCAGATTTTGTAACGGAAGTGACATTGTGGCCATCTTGCTACACCCTGTACTCGTCCACAGTAAGGATACAGTGAGAAGGCGGCAAGCAGACATCTTGTTACACCCACCGGTGTCTAAAATAAGTGTGAAATGCAAGACTGTAAACTTAGCTTTATATAGTGAAATTCGGTATTTTGAAATCTGTCTGACTGTTTTGATGTTGAATTTTCAAAGCAACGGTGTTCTGTGAGATCAGCAGGCTTGCCGCTGCATTAAAAATTCAACATCCAAATTGTCAGACGAATTTCAAATGACTGTATTTCACTATATAAGCTCTGTTTACTGGTAACCATAAGTGAAATGCAAGACTCCGGTGGGTGTAACAAGATGTCCGCTTGCCCCCTTCACTGTATCCTTACTGTGGACAAGTGCAGGGTGTAGCAAGATGGCCACGACGTCACTTCCGTTACAAAATCTGACGGGTCATCTAACCTCATGAAACACCGGAGCCAATTTCCGACACATGCTAAATTTGTTAGCATATTTATTAATGTGGAATGTATGTTCCTTTCTAAAATCTTATCAAGTTGTTATGGGTAAAGTTTGCTTTAAGTGTGTAAGAAGTTTCTTCATCCGATTTTAAAGAGGAACTGCAGTCTGCTCACATAATTTGTAATAAAAACAGCTTTGCAATACTGAAGCCAAATATGCTGCAGAAATCTCCCTCTGCTGAGTCTGGCTCAAACTATTTTAACTGTGGGCAGCTGAAGCTGCTGCCTGTCCTCTTCCTGGATTTACACAGAGGCACACCTCCAGCTCTGCAGCTCCCATTGGCCCTCTTATGTCTCACCCCCCACCCCCCAATTCCTGGCAAACTCTCAGGAGAGTTAGAGAGAGCTGTCCATGATGTGATAAGCCTAGGCTTTTTACCAGACAAGAAACAGGAAGTGGGCTGTATAAGGTATTTACTGGCAGAAAAAAATAAAATGTTTTACTATGCAAAGTTAAAACAACAAGGGCAGAAGATTTGATAGATGGAAAGTTGAAACAAAAATGACAGAAGTTTCGCTTTAACTAATAAAGTGATACTATCTTTGGTCACCTCTATCTATCATGTAACTAATCACTTTCTATTGACACGGTCTCGGATTACCATGGTAACACGCCCCTCCTCTCCCCCTGTAGGGCTTGTTGCTAGACGATGTTTACATCCTAGTCTCCACCCCCCTATGACGCCAGGGGTTCCTACGACCCAAAATAATCTACAGAACGTCGCGACGCTCCGGCGTCTCTCGCTTCCAGTCACGTGATGGCGCTCTCAGAAGGCACGCCGGGTAGTGTAGTCCTGGGAGCCTCTCACCTCCGCTCCGCTGTGGCACCCTAACCTCTTTCCGCACCACAATTCCCGTGAGCCACCGCGACCACCAGCAGTTTAATGAGTTGAAGGACAGGGTTCGGTGGAGGCTGCGGGGGACTCGGGGGCAGCGGGGAGCGGGTATGTATACCGGGGGTCACCCTGGCCTCTGTCGGATCTATTGTGTGTATGGAGGAAGGAAGGAGTGTCATGGTAACAAGTGAAATGCAGCAGCAGGAGGCAATGTGCCCGCTGTCAAGATGGAAGACAGTCCCCGTGCTAGATTGGAGCCTGCTCTCCTCCTGAGCTCAGTATGTATGGGGGGGGGGGGAGGCCAGTGTCATTGTCGGTGTGTGTTCCCCCCTCAGCTCCTATAGGTTGTCTATGGGGGATCCCCAGTCACCTCATTGTGCAGGATTAGGCTGGCCCCATACTGGTAATATCTGTACATTGATGCTCCATCTTCCACCTTTTATTGTTGTTGCATTAAGGCATATAATTCATTTGCATTGGCTGTCTATCGCACAAAAAACACGTGCTGTTTTTTTTTTTTTGTTTTTTTTATAACGCAGAGCGCCACATAATCGTGCCTTAGAGCCCTTTCACACTGGGGCGGGGGTGGCGTCGGCGGTAAAACGCCGCTATTATTAGCGGCGTTTTACCGTCGGTATGCGGCCGCTGGCGGGGTGGTTTTACCCCCCGCTAGTGGCCGAGAAAGGGTTAAATACCACCGCAAAGCGCCTCTGCAGAGGCGCTTTGCCGGCGGTATAGCCGCGCCGTCCCATTGATTTCAATGGGCAGGAGCGGTATGCACACCGCTCCTTCACCGCTCCGAAGATGCTGCTAACAGGACTTTTTTTTACCGTCCTGCCAGCGCATTGCTCCAGTGTGAAAGCCCTCGGGGCTTACACACTGGATACACAGCAGCAGCACTTTCGGGTCGGTTTGCAGGCGCTATTAATAGCGCCTGCAAACCGCCCCAGTGTGAAAGGGCTCTTACTGTACGTTGTGTGCGGCGAGTAAGGTGCGTTGGGCTTACGGATGAGCTCAGGAGGGTTGAGATCCTAGTCTGATCCCGCCGGGAAGCCATCGCTGCACACCACCAATCATAAGTGGCCAAGGCATTCCCCGCCCCCTGCACAGCTCCACATATACAAGGTGTGTGTGCAGCTGCAGGGTTGCCCCCGCCATTTACGATTGGCAATGCGCATACACAGCTTCCTGGTGGGATCGCTCAGGTGGATCTGTACTAGGGTGTACATTATCCAAAGCATCATTTATTAAAAAAAAAAATAAAGATGGGTGATCATACTCACAAACAAGGGCGTTGCTAGGGGGTGGCTATTGGGGCTATAGCCCCGAGTCTCTTTCCGCAGGGTCCCTGCCTAACCAGCGGGTTGCGGCTGCTGCGGCAGGTGGGCTGGCTGCATGAGAGAGGCGGAGGAGAGGAAAGAAGCGAGCTCTTCACAGCCAGGCCTCTTCAATTTGGGAGCGAGGTGCGGCGAGCAGCAGAGAGATGACATAATTTCTCACTGTCCGTCACAAATCGGCGCCCTTCCACCCTCACAGCACGGTCTTTGTTGAGCTCCACTTTGCAGCCAGACCCCCTTGCTTCAGTGTCAGAGGTGCGGCGGGGAGCAGCGAGATGACATCATCTCTCACTGCCAACCCCGCATCACCGCTCTCCTGCTCTCACTAAAGTGACAATCTGCAAATGGAGGCAGGAGACGTGGCAAGTGACAATCCACCTCTGGTGGCAGGCGACATGGCAGGTGACAATCCACATCTAGTGGCAGGTGATGGTGGCAAGTGACATGCTGCATCTGGTGGCAGGAGATGTGGCAAGTGACACGTCCAGGGCTCCCACTGATTCTGCAGTATGGTGAGTTGAACCACTTCATTATATATTAGAATGTAACAATAGAAATAATGCACTTCAATCACCCTGACACCATATCAACCATTATGCCATGATGATTGAAGCGCCAACACCAGCCATCGCCCGTGAAAAATTGCTTACCACTGGTCCCCCCCCCCCCCCGGCATGCAAAAAGGTTGGTGACCGCTGCTATGGGCTCTAGCCCCAGATCTTTTGCAGACCTAGCAACTCCCCTGCTTACAAGTGTGAATGCATAAAAGGCTCATCACAAAGACCTGAAGGGACATCAATGGGAACCGCCGTACATACCACAGGTTGGCTCAGATGATATCCAACCGGGCTGACACGTTTCGTTGGTGTCCCCTCTAACTCAGGGCATGTTGCTGAGAGAACACTCGCCTGTTCCTGTGATGTCACTCCTTCACTGGTGTGCTGGAATCTGCAGCATTTGGGCCAGTCAGGATGTGATACCGTCAGTGCTAGCATATCCCTGTGTTTACGATGAAGAAGTAAACTCTCATCTTGAAACTTAAAAAGTGCTAGTGTTTTGTGGCTTGCGCTCTTCAGGGACCCTGACATTGGTCAGCGAGTTGCTGCCAATGAAGGGAGTTGCTGCCAATGAAGCTGAACTCCAGGAAATAGACAGATAGTGGTCCCCCACACTGCACTGCAAGGGTTAAATGCTAATTTAGTATAGAGGTACATAGATAAGGTGCAATACTTTATTCCTGGATCTAGCAGGCATCTTCTTTCCATGCAATCAGTCCAATCCAGTAGCCTCTCTAAGGCAAGCCATAGATGAATCGATTTTCTTTCCTGCAGGAAAGAAAATCGATTGATTCCCCCATCAATACTGTGGAATCCCTCCCGCAGCTCTATTGTGTTCTGCTGGCAGGGGACACAGGCAGCCTTCACTGATGGCAGAACACAGTGATTATTGTTAGCAGCTATAGCCCCAGTAGTAGTCGCATGCCAAAAATCTGACATGTTGGTTGTATTAAAGTCGATCGATAGATCAATTTCAGTACAACCGGCCTGCCCATAGATGGATTGAATCTAGGCTGGTCCCTGCTGAACCGGCTGAGATTCTATCCATCTATAGCCGTCTTAAGCTAACCTCCTCGTCATTAACCCTTCATTGTACATGATGGTGATGCAGAGGGACCATGCGCAACCTGGAGCTTTAGATGGAAAACCGTGCATGGGCCTGCTGGACTGAGGGATAGTGTAAGTCAGTAGTGTCAAACTCAATTTCATCGTGGGCCATATCAGCATTATGATTGGGGGGGCTGACAGAGACCAGCCTCTCTGCACCTGCATGGAGAAGAGCAGAAATTGGAGGATGAGATTTGTCCTCCTTTCTGCTGCCCACTGCTGAAACAAGGTTGGGGGGGGGGGAGGAGCAAGAGGATTGCTGCAGCTGCAAGCGAGGTGCATTGGCCACATGAAATGGCCTGGAGGGCCATGTTTTCCTTCTGTATTGTAATCGTACTGTCCCCCTTATATTGTAAAGTGCTGTGCAAACTGTTGGTGCTATATAAATCCTGTATTATAATAAAATCAACTTTTTCTTTTCCTTTTGGATACAGTTAGGAAGGAATATAACCCCTATCAGATTTTTTGCCATCTGTGTCCCGTTGGGGAGATTTGTCTTCACTTCCTGTCCCATAGCCACAACATGATTAAATGATCCTTATTGTTCTGGTTATTATATTTTTATAACTTTGTCTGCTGCAACTGAAATGCTATTGATACTCCGGGTGGCAGATTGTTCTCGTTGAAAGCTGATTGAAAAAAAGTGTGTTGCTTCTCTGAATGTGCTGTGTGAGAGATTTTTTCAGCAGAATTACAATTCTTTTGGCAAGTAGAAAAATTAAATGTGTGTACTTAAACACCTTTCCCGGCGGTCCTGTAACTGGGTCTTAAAGTGGAATGAAAGTCCCGATGTTGCGAGCAGACAGGCTTTTATTGCAGAAAAGACACGCACTGTCTCTTCTGCAAAAAAATATGCCTGCCTGCCGTCTCCTTCAGCATTGTAAACTGAGCTGTACATGCGCAGCTCAGCTTACAGTGCCGGGCTGGTCTTCTAAGGCCGGCACTCAGAAGAAGGTGCCGCTGCAGTACCATTGGACAGGTAAGTATGGAGACTTTACTTCCAGGACAGACTTCCTAATAACATGATCACTGAGATTGGCTGTCACAGTGGTCACATGATCAAGAGCCCGTCCTACTGGCTCCTGATCATATATAGAGAGTCCAAGCTGTTTGTGACAGCCCAGACTTTGTGTTTGGAAGGGTGCTCTCGGCACAGAAAACTTGTGGACCCATATGTGCGGCCGGTTGGCGTTAATACCCATCCTCTTTGCTGCCACACATGTTCCGTAGTCGGCAAGAGGTTAAGTTCTGTATTTAGCTGTTACTGCTGTAAACATCCACGTTACCCACTTGCATGGATTTAGATGGATTTCAAATTTTTTCTTTGACTGTCATCTGCTCCAATATTGCACTAAGGTTATGTCAACAATTGTCAGTGAATTGTGGATCCAGTTATGAATTATTCTGTCCATCATTAGTACTGTCATTAATTACTTATGCTTTCCACCTAGGAGGTTGTTGGTGAAATGTCCTTTGCTCTGGCTGGTAGCGTCTGCTGATGGTTTGCCCTGGAGTTTCCTGTACGGCCTGCTCATCCCCCTCCCTTGACCCCTGGACCTTCCTTACTAATGACTGGCTGGATTGTCCTGCCCATCAGCCTGAGTGCATTCTCCATCCCCGGGATATGGATTGTGTGAGTAGCTACCGTACTGAACCTGTTTTATTTAATTGGAGCAAGACTGGAAAATCTCACCCAGAGCCAGCACTATACAACCTGCATATGATTATATTTGAATATGAAAAATACATGCCACAGTTTAAAAAAAAAAAATTGTTCTGGTTAATTTTGAGCAGACTTTGTTTTAACAAATGAATATAAAAATGCAGAACAGACTATTCAGTAGAACAACTTTAAACCATAAATAAAAAAAAAAAAAAAATAGTGTCAAAAATTGCTTACCTGCATTGTAGTAAGTGAACCTGTCTCTCAGTGTAGAAAATTCACAGTCCTAGATGGCAGCTTGAGAAGGGGGAGGGAGAATTTGGGATTTTCCCCTTGATGCTGATATTGCTATTGTTGGTGGGGAGGCAGGCACAGAAATGCCAGGATTAGCGTTGGATAAAGCTGGCACTGCATGAGAATGTATTAGCTAATGTGGCTGTGTATTGACAGCCAGTATTGCATGAGACAGTCTGAATTGGGTTTGATTTTCTCACACGCCAAGCAGGACTTGGCTCAATCTGTCTTTTGCAATGCCAACTGCATTTTTTTTCTTTTTTTTTATCGCCATGGCGACTGGAAATGGTTCAGCCCTGGCTTATGGTTGTGTATATAGACCAGTCAGACATAGTTACATAGTTAGTGTGGTTGAAAAAAGACAGGTCCATCCAGTTCAACCAACATGTTCAAGAGGAAAGGAGATATTTAGGAACGTTGGTCCTTGTATGTATAGTACCCAAGCCATTGTAAACCAGAATGAAGTTTGGTAGCATGGCAAATGAGTCACATGAGTATAAACTGTTATTTGGCCTTTGCTGTCTTATAAGTGATTGTCTTATGTGAACACACATCTATCACTGGGGCATGAAGCACCTGACCTGGCCTAACATGTTTTTAAAGTAGTAACAGAGCAGAAGTGTAGAAACCTTCTGATTGTTATAGTAGACGTCAACATGTTGGTCCCTGTGCAAGTAGCTTTTGACATACAGTCCCTGACAAAAGTCTTGTCGTTTCTGTACAAATTGACCCGAAGTGCCGCTAAAATATATTTCTAATCAAGATTTTGTTACAAGAAATGGGTCATTTTAATCCCAACAGCTTTTGTAATAATGTTTCAGTGCAAAACAAAACTGACAAAAAGTATTCTAATATTCACAGCTTGGTAAAGCCCATTGAGTCAATTTTTGCCAAGACATAAGTGTTGTCGCCTTGTTATATGAGCTTCAGCTGTGACTAATAATGGATCAATTAGGTCTCAGGTGTGTATAAAAAGAACCCCAGTACACTGGACCTTCTCAACTGCAACTAGACCTCTGCAAACATGCCTAAGATTCACCCGGAGACTAAAGTGTTGATTATCAAGAAGCTGAAGACCAGATCCACTGCTGATTGTGCAGACACTTTCAATGTGTCTCAGCGTCAAGTTCAGAGGATAACAAAAAGATTTTAAGAGACTGGAGACGTTTTGGACAAGGCCAGGTCAGGCTGACCCCGCAAGACAACTGCTCGAGAGGACCGTTTGTTGGCTCAAAAATCCAAGGCCAGTCCATTTTCCACTGCAGCAGAGCTCCACCAGACCTGGTCACCTGAAGTCCCTGTGTCAACCAGAACAGTTTGTCGGATTCTGTCTCAAAATGGCCTCCATGGTCGAATCAGTGCCCATAAGCCAGCAATAAACAAAAGACAGTTGAAAAACCGTGTGGCGTTTGCCAAGGGCCACAGCCTGCTAAAAGGATGGACTCTGGAAAAGTGGCAGAAGGTGGAATCTTCTGTTGAATTACACCACAGTCGCCGCAAATATTGCAGGAGACCTACTGGAACCCGCATGGAGCCGAGATTTACCCAGAAAACAGTGAAGTTTGGTGGAGACAAAATCATGGTCTGGGGTTACATCCAGTATGGGGGTGTGCGAGGGAACTGCAGGGTGGAAGGCAACATCAATAGTCTAAAATACCAAGAAATCTTACCTACCTCTTATATTCCCAACCATAAAAAAGGCCAAATTTTGCAGCAGGATGGTGCTCTATTGCATACTTCCATCTCCACATCAAAGTTCCTTAAGGCAAAGAAGATCAAGATGCTCCAGGATTGGCCAGCCCAGTCACCAGACATGAACATCATTGAGCATATGTGGTGTAGGATGAAAGATGAAGCATGGAAAACTAAACCAAAGAATATTGATGAATTCTGGGAGGCATGCAAGACTGTTTTCTTTGCTATTCCTGATGACTTCAATAAATTGTATGAATCCTTGCCAAACCGCATGGATGCTGTCCTTCAAGCTCATGGAAGTCATACATGATATTAAATTTGGATCTCACAGCACCACTACTTAATTTGCTGACATATATTTTTGGATTTTCAGTAAAGTTGTTCAATTTCTGTATAGGCGACAAAACTTTTGTCTTGCCAAAATTTGACCTGTCTGTCTTGATTAAATGATAAATCTTTTTTCAGTGAAACTAATTTATTTCAGTGCATTAAACATCATTTGGGAGGGCTTTAGCTTTTCATATGAGCTATTTCTAACACTATTTGATTAATAAAAAGTCAGGTTAATAGCAGGAGTTTCTACAAAATAGAGAAGTGACAAGACTTTTGTCAGGGACTGTAGAGAATCCTGGCACAGAGCCAAAATTGGGGTTAAAGCTTAACTCAAGGCAGATATTTCACAGCTGCGTTCAGTAATTCTTTAATACTTCGTTGCACCAAATGGAAACTCACAATGCACTTGGCTAAAACCGAAAATTACAGTTAAAAAAAAAAAAATATGTGTGTGTATATATACAGGGCTTTTTTTCAGGGGGAACTTGGTCTGAGCCACCACCTCTGGCTCAGACCCTTTGGTGCCTGCTCACCACAATCACTTCTAAACACAGAAGTCTGGTTTCTGTGTTTACAAGTGACAGCTCTGCACTCTGTATAAATTGCAATCCTGGTATTTAATGCCCTTTAAGCCCCTCCTACTGTTTTTGTGAAATTTGACTGAACACCCACTATTTGATGTGATTTGGAGGGTGTGTGTAGGAGGAGGGGTTTTGTGGGCCGTGGTTAAGTTGCAGCACCTATTGTTTGAGGAAAAAAACCCTGTGTGTGTGTATATAAATAATATGTGTTTTATATTTGACTTTTTAATTAATATCATGATGTTAAATGAATATGAATTTGTCGGCCATTATCAGCACCTTTTAGTGCAAGAAAAGCTCAAGTAAAATGCATCCCTTTAAATTCTATGTATGTCTTCACACTGGTCCGTTGCGCTTCTGTTGTGGTGTTAAAAATCTTGCTTGCTGCATTTTTGGTCAGTTAAAAAACGCACCTCCCCATTGAAACGCATTAAAAACGCAGAAAGAACTCAAAAACCGCATGACCTATGAAAAACGCACCATAAGCACAGTAAAATTGCGCGCGTTTTTGGCGCCATTGACGATTACTTTTTTTTCTATCGGCAAAATGCCAAAAATTTTTCGCCGCATCTCTATTTTTTCAGTGCAACTAGTGTAAATAAATGAATTGACTTGCTATCAGTCTCTTGCAATCCTATATACAGCATTATGTATAATAAGAGGGGAAGGGGCAACATCAGGAGCCAGTCAGATGTATTGCAATGCTCGTCATGACAAGGAACATGAGTGGAGAAAAGACATATTTACCCCCTATATTTAACCATTTTTTGCTTTAACAAGGAAGGATCTCTAATACACCTCCTTTCTATAGAACAGTGCTACCAAAACCTAACATTGCCAAGAACTGCTAGGCATACTACCACACTATCAGCATTTGTTCTCAAACAAATTCAGATCTTTCCAAGTTATCTGAAGTCTGGTCTCTGCTGACGTCACTGGAATCAGTCCAGGCACTGATACCCCGTCTCAGCCTCTCAGCGAGCCGCTCCCCGCCCCTCCACAGCATAGCGCTCCAGTGAGTGCGGGGGGGGCAGAGCAGAGAGATACTGACAGGCAGCAGCTCTCTACTTGAGGAGCTGAGAGAACTGAGCAATCGGCGATGTTCAATGGCTCCGTTCTCAGTGCAGAGGTGGCGGGGGAACGATGCAGCATCCACCTAAGTAGGTGATGGGAAAAAAAACACATACTTCTCTTTTAAATCGGCATGGCAGGCTTTTGGTTTGTCTAAGCAAAGGTTTCCTGAAATTGTGTTACTACTCAATGCAGAGGCTCCTCTGCAGCAGGTTGGCGGACATGACTTGTCTCCTGGAAGAGGTGGAAGTTCTGGGAAAAAGCACATTTCTGAATTATGATGAACAGTGGATGTACCTGCCCCAGAACTGGCACTACTTCCAGTGGAATCTCCCAGCACTGGATGGGATCCTGAACTGGTCAGATAATAACTGTCTTTATTGGGTCCCTTTTAAGCAGGCCATATTACTGGTTAGAAAAGCATAGTGATAAGCTGTGAACGTTCTAATCTGGACTTGGAAAATTGTGTGGGGTACTGTAAATGGCAGCTTGGTCATTTTTAATCTTTTTTTCCCTTCCAGGTACGCCATGGCTGTGATGAACCATCATGTTTGTCCTGTGGAAAACTGGTAAATACCATCTGTACAGTCTTTGTACATTTCCACTACCAATTTATTGACGCTAGAACACATAGTCCACTTTACACAAAGCATGCACAACTTGCTCAGTGTGAATGTGTTTTTTAATCCATGGGTATTTGTGCAGATGCTAGAAACATATATTTAGCGCTTGTTATCATTAAGCTTTTCAAAGTCCTATGCTGATCTACAGTGCCTTGAAAAAGTATACATCCCCCTTGAAATTTTCCACATTTTGTCATGTTGAAACCAAAAATGTAAATGTATTTTATTGGGATTTTATGTGATAGACCAACACAAAGTGGCACATAATTGTGAAGTGGAAGGAAAATGATAAATTGTTTTCAACATTTTTTACAAATAAATATGTGAAAAGTGCGGTGTACATTTGTATTCAGCCCCCTCTGAGTTAATACTTTGTGGAACCACCTTTCTCTGCAATTACAGCTGTAAGTCTTTTTGGGGATGTCTCTACCAGCTTTACACAGCTAGAGAGTGACATTTTTGCCCATTCTTTGTAAAATAGCTCTGTCAGATTGGATGGAGAGCGTCTGTGAACAGCAATTTTCAAGTTTTGCCACACACAGATTCTCAATTGGATTTAGGTCTGGACTTTGACTAGGCCGTTCTAACACATGAATATGCTTTGATCTAAACCATTCCATTGTAGCTCTGACTGTATGTTTAGTGTCGTTGTCATGCTGGAAGGTGAACCTCCACCCCAGTCTCCATTTTCTGATGATGGATTGAACAGTTCTCCGTGAGATGTTTAAAGCTTGGGATATTTTTTTATAACCCAACCCTGTTTTAAACTTCTTCACAACTTTCTCCCTGACCTGTCTGGTGTGTTCCTTGGCTTTCATGATGCTGTTTGTTCACTAAGGTTCTCTAACAAACCTCTGAGGGCTTTACAGAACAGCTGTATTTATACTGAGATTAAATTACACACAGGTGGACTCTATTTACTAATTAGTTAACTTCTTAAGGCATTTGTGGTTCCACTAGATTTTAGTTAGGGGTATCAGAGTAAAGGGAGCTGAATACAAATGCACGCCACACTTTTCACATATTTATTTGTAAAAAATATTGAAAACCATTTATCATTTTCCTTTCACTTCACAATTATGTGCCACGCTGTGTTGGTCTATCACATGAAATCCCAATAAAACAAATTTTATGTTTTTGGTTGTAACATGACAAAATGTGGCAAATTTCAAGGGGTGGGATAATTTTTCAAGGCACTGTAGCTGTAGGGGCTCCAGGAACATGTGTAGAATCATTTAATAAAGAAAATCTTACCAATCCACTTATCCCCTTCAAAAGGAATACAGGGGTAAAATGTTTTTTAAAGGGTTAATTCATCTTTTCAGAAAAAATGAAAAGGTGAACTAACATCCCACACCCTCCCTGCTCTTCTTCTTCCTTTTCTCTCTGCAGGGCTCTTGGATGAATCCGAGCGATGATCTGTGACAGTGTTGAGCAATCAGAATTGCTTTGATCCATCCTCGAAGCCCTGCAGAGAGTGGATTTCCAATCCCCATCCCTCAACTGAAAGATAGAAATCTATACATGTATGGCTAGCTTAAATTACAGTGAGACAATACAAAGTGGCTGCCTACAGGATTACTTTTTAAATGCAAGCCCCAGAGTATAGTGCATTCTGCTATCTTACCTTCTACTGTATATCAACATAGGTGTGGTTGATTATATAGGTTCAGAATTTGCTATAGTTCTCACATCCAATATCTTTGCAATATCTCTTCTCATTACTGAGGCTGAATTATAAAAACTCAAGCAGAAGTGGTAATGTTACTTTCAGCAGCTAATCAGCTTTATTGGTTGCTTGAAGCTGCGGTCCAGAAATTGACTGTAATGAAATTGTCTTGTCAGATTTTCTTGCACTACTTATTTGTTTATTACAGGGGAAGTAGTTCAGTATAAAGTCCAATTAACAGTTTTCACAAGAGTTAATCAACTTCTCTTGTGCAGCATGGCTCTAAAAAGGAATTCTCTTTGCTTTTGAGTGAATTGGAGGCAATATATTTTACAGTAATACCTTGGATTGCGAGCATAATTCGTTCCGGAAGCATGCTTGTAATCCAAAGTACTTGTATAACGAAGCGAATTTATCCATAAGAAATAATGGAAATGCAGATGATTCGTTCCTCAACCATTTATTCATATCTCCTTCAGTTTATAGTCCATATAAAAAGATTATAGCAATGTGACCAGGTTGTGCAACCATAAAATGTCCATCCACAAATGGCAGCCTCCACAAGGGGATTAAAAGCAAAATCCAGCAGAAGCTCCAGCATATAAAAGAGAAGAGAGGCGCCTCTAAGTGTAGCAATATGATTACATTTAATAAAGGTACAACATTTAGCAACTCGCATGATTGATGATTAAAAGAGGCACATCTAAGTATGGGAGGCATCCGGGGTAAAGCTGTCCACCGTCCTCCGCACCACCGGCTCTCAACGCTGTCAGTCTGCAATTGTGACTGGGAAGACTACCCTGCAGTAGAGCGATCTGAAAGCAAGACTTGAACCGCTCATGGAGCGCAGCATGGAAGGGACAACGTCAATAGCGGTGCGGAGAAAGATCTATGTGGACAGCTTTACCCCGGATGCCTGCATACTTATAGGTGCCTCTTTTAATCATCAACCGTGTGAGTGGCTAAATGTTGTACCTTCATTAAATGTAACCATATTGCTACACTAAGAGCCGGTTCACACAGGGACGGCTTCAGAGTCTGACGACTTTGAAGCCGCCCCATGCATGCGGCTTGCAAAACAACTTCTGTATAGAAGTCAGTGCAAGCTGCTCCGAAGTCGCCCCAAAGTAGTACAGGAACCTTTTTCTAAGTCAGAGCGTCTTGAGTCGCTCCTATTAGAACGGTTCCATTGTACAGAATGGAGCGCAACTTGTCAGGCGGCTAAGTCATCTGACAAGTCGCCCCTGTGTGAACTGGGTCTTAGAAGCGCCTCTCTCCTCTTTTATACTCAGTTGTGACATGACGCTACTTGTATATCAAGACATCGCTTGTATATCAAGTCAAAATGTATTAATAAAATTTTGCTTGTCTTGCAAAACGCTCTCAAACCAAGGTTTTACTGTACTCCATGTTCACTACTGGAGTCTGTTGGTTGAAGGCAATTCCCTATTGGTCTCTGTACAATGTAGTCCCTCAAGAGGCCACTAGTGGGAGCCAGATGCATCCAAGATATCTGCTTGTGTCGTTACAGCAGCCATCTGGAAAGTTGACAAGTGTAGCCAATGTAGATACAAACACTCTGTAGATTTCATAATACACGTTTTTTGCGGCTTGTTTCCAGGTACTGGGAGGTATCCCTTGTAGGTAGGTAGAATGATGCTTGCAGAGAGGGGAAAGCAGACTGAGAAAGAGACTAAATAATAGACAGGGGTGGATCCAGAGTCTAGTCTCAGAAGGGGCACTGCCAGAAAATAAGGTGTTGCTTACAGAACCAATGCTTGGAAATCGAATCCTGTCACTGTCACTATTCTTCCCTCCTATGTGGCTGGGAGGAAGTGACCTTTTAAAATGATGCAACTTTCTTTCAGCGTGGAGGAGGTAGGGAAGAATAGTGAGACCTGCCAACCACAGTGATGAAATTGTTAAGGCCAGCCACAACAGTGGCAGCGGTCTTAACACTATTATCAAAATTATGACAAGGCCCGAGGGGGGCGGCCTACGTTTTTCCGCAGACAATTTGTCAGGGCAATGGCTTGTGTTGGTGCTTCATTCATCACGGCACCATGGTTGATATGGTGTCAGGATGGTTGAAGCGCATTATTTCTATTATTACATTGTAATATAAAATTAAATGGTTCAACTCCCCATAATGCAAAATCAGTGGGAGCCCTGAATGTGTCAGATGCCTGCAGCTTGTCACGACGCCTGCCACCAGATGCAGCTTGTCACGACGCCTGCCACCAGATGCAGCTTGTCACGACGCCTGCCACCAGATGCAGCTTGTCACGACGCCTGCCACCAGATGCAGCTTGTCACGACGCCTGCCACCAGATGCAGCTTGTCACGACGCCTGCCACCAGATGCAGCTTGTCACTTGTGACGTCGCCTGCCACCAGATTGCGGATTGTCACGTCACCTGCTTACAGATGCATCTTGTCACTTGCCATGTCACCTGCCCACCCACCTGCCAGCCCGCTTACTGGCCATCTTGCCTACCCATCCACTCACTGGCCTGCCAGCCAGCCCACCGCACTCGCATCCTGGCTTCGGAGAGGCATTGGCCTGGTGGTTGGGGACCCCTGCACTGCAGTACAGCGCACCTCTCGATCCGGGACTCCTTCGCTCCGCCACACACTGCAGCGAAACTAAGGGGGAAGGCTGCTACAGCGCACCTCTCCATCGGGGACTCATGCCCCTACAGCCTTCCACAATGAGGTAGCGAAGGGAGCATTGGAGTCAGTAATATTTTCTCAGGAGGGCGCGGATCTGCCCCTGATAGTAGAACAGGATCTTGTGTTAGTATGTGTAGAGACTGTGTGTAAAGTTCATCACATGCACATCTCTCTGTATTGTTTCTGTGCAAAATTTATTTTGCTTTTCTATGGCATTACTTGTGTGTATATACAGTCATGGCCAAAAATATTGGCACCCCTGCATTTCTGTCAGACAATGTACCACTTCACCCAGAAAATTGTTGCAGTTACAAATGTTTAGGTATTCTTGTTTTATTTCTTCTGTTTGTATTGGTATGACACAAAAAATTGGAGAAACAAAAAGCCTAATTTGACACATTCTATGCAAAACTCCAAAAATGCAGGTCACAAAATTATTGGCACCTTCTCAAAATTGTAAGAAATAATTGCATTTAAAGTTTGTGATGCTCCTATAGTTTGGAATTTAAACTCACCTGTATCAATTAACGGGCGCAGACAATATCGGAATCACACCGGCAACCAGTTAAAATGGTGAAATATTGACTCTACTGTGTGTGTCTCTGTGTGCCACACGGAGCATGGAGAACAGAAAGAGCAGTAAAGAATGGTCTAAGGATTTGAGAACAAAAATTGTGGAAAAGCATGGACAATCTCAAGGTTACAAGTCCATCTCCAGAGATCTTAATGTTCCTGTGTGCACTGTGCGCAACATTGTCAAAAAGTTTACAGCCCATGGCACTGCAGTTAATCTCCCTGGACGTGGACGAAAGAGAAAACTTGATCAAAGAATTTGCCAAAACTTACCTGAGTAAGCCAAAATCCTTTTGGGAGAATGTGCTGAGGACAGACAAAACAAAATTACAGCTTTATGTTAAAGCCCATCATTCTACTGTTTTCAGAAAAAGAAATGAGGCCTTAAACCACTTTATGACCGCACATATACTGTGGCAGGGCGGCCGCTGTGCGCCGGATCACGTGCCTAGTATGACATCCATGTGCCGGGGTAGAGAGTGGCCCCGCCACCCCAGCTGTGCTGCGATTGGCTGCAACTCCAACCAGCGGCTGCTGGCCAGACATTACCAAAGAGAGCCCTGTGTAGACATTACCGAAGAGAGCCCGCAATGTGCTGTATTTTGCTTCCCGCAAAGCAGGAAGTAAACAGCACATTGCTTAGTAAAAACATCACGCAGCATAAACCATAACACATGTTGGTCCCACATTTAACCCCTTGATTGCCCTAGATGTTAACCCCTTCCCTGGCAGTGTCATTAGTACAGTGACAGTGCAAATTTTTAGCACGGATCACTGTATTAGTGTCGCTGGTTCCTAAAAGTGTCAGGTGTTCCATTTGTCTGCCGCAATATTGTAGTCCCGCTATAAGTCGCTGACCGCCACCATTACTAATAAAAAATAAAAATTCCATAAATATATCCCATAGTTTGTAGACTCTCTAACTTTTGCGCAAACCAATCAATATACGCTTATTGGGATTTTTTTTCTTACCAAAAGTATGTAGCAGAATACATTTTGGCTAAAATTGATGAAGAAATTTGATTTTTTTTTTTTTTTATTTTTTTTTTTTAAATTTTATTGGATGTGTTTTATAGCGGAAAGTAAAAAATATTGTTGTGTGGTTTTTTTGTTTTTTTTTTTTTTTTTTTTTAGCGCAAAAAATAAAAAGCTCCATTTGTGGGGAAAAAAGGACATACATTTTATTTGGGTACAGTGTCGCACGACTGCGCTGTTGTCAGTTAGAGCCCTTTCACACTGGGACGACGGATGGTGTCGGTGGTAAATCGCCGCTATGTTTAGCGGCGCTTTATCATCGTTTTAGCATCGCCAGCAGGGCGCTTTTAACCCCCGCTAGCAGCCGAAAAAGGGTTAAAAGCACCAGCGCTTTGGCGGTGCTGCCCATTGATTTCAATGGGCAGGGGCGCTTTAGGAGCGGTGTATACACCGCTTCTAAAGCACCTCAAAGATGCTGCTTGCAGGACTTTTTTTGATGTCCTGCAAGCGCACCGCTCCAGTGTCAAAGCCCTCGGGCTTTCACATTGGAGTTACACCTTAGAGGCGCTTTACAGGCGCTATTTTTAGCTCTATAGCGCCTGTAAAGCACCTCAGCGTGAAAGGGGTCTTAAAGTAGCGCAGTGCGATATCGCAAAAAATGGCCTGGTTATGAATGGGGGTAAATCTGGAGCTGAAGTGGTTAAAGAAAAGAATACCGTCCCTACAGTCAAACATGGTGAAGGTTCACTGATGTTTTGGGGTTGCTTTGCTGCTTCAGGCACTGGATGTCTTGACCATGTGCATGGCATTATGAAATCTGAAGACTACCAAAGAATTCTTGGGTGCAATTTAGGGCCTGGTGTCAGAAAGTTGGGTCTCCGTCAGAGGTCAAGGGTCTTACAGCAGGACAATGACCCAAAGCACACATCAAAAAGCACCCAGAAATGTTTAAGACACAGCGCTGGAGAGTACTGAACTGGCCAGCAATGATTTCAGATCTAAATTCCATAGAGCACCTGTGGAAAGAACTCAAAACAGCATTTGGGAAAAGTAACACTTCCAGTCTGAAAGAGACCTGGAGCAGTTGGCGAAAGTAGAGTGGTCCAAAATTCCAGTAGAGGTGTAAGAAACTCATTGATGGTTACAGGAAGCAATTGATTTCAGTAATTTTTTTTCCAAGCAGTGTGCTGCCAAATATTAAATTGAGGGTGCCAATAATTTTGTCCAGTCCATTTTTGGAGTTTTGCATAGAATGTTTTTAGATTTGGCTTTTTGTTTCTCCACTTTTTTGTCATACCAATACAAACAAAAGCCAAAAACATGAGAATGCCTAAATATTTGTAATTGCAACAATTTTCTGGGTGAAGTGGTGCATTATCTAAAAGAAACGCAGGGGTGCCAATATTTTTGGCCATGACTGTATGTCTCTCCACATTTTCTGGCATCACTGAGTACTGCTTGTTTCTATTTAATACAAGTCTATGAACTCACTTGCTTCTGTGTGTGTCTCTCTTCCTACTTACTTTTCTATGACATCACTTGCGTATGTCTGTGTCTTTCTATTATTTTTTTTTCTTTAGAAAGTTTGAAGTTCATATGATATTTTTATTGGCCAATTTTAAGTTATTAAAGATGCAAGCTTTCAGAATGACTTGGATCTCTCCTTCAGGCTTTATAGTATAAAATGTGAAAAAGGGATTTGCGTCATCCAATAAAACTTACATCTAAAGAGTGTCACTTAAACTCCAAACTTTCTGAATTAATTGACAGATAATACGATATACTTGTGACAGACCTAGCCGGGAGAGAGACTTTTGGAGGGGACTGTATGCTAGCCTCTTGCCGATTGATCGTGGGCCCTGGCATTTGGGGGAACGGTGTTCTTTGTGAGCTGTATGCCTGGGGACCCTTGAGGTGGTATTACTGTGGATTCGGGTCCTGGTCCCCCAGGACACACAGACTCTGGGGACCCTGGATTTGCCATATTGGAATAGTGACTGATTCATACCGTTGGGACACCTACTGTTAAATGCTAATGTCATCAATTCCAGCTACCTGTCTGTTGTCTGCTAAAATGTGTATTGTAAATAAGTCTCTAGTATGGGATCTAAGAGTCATTAGATCCCCATTGTTGTTTGTGTTAATTAACTCTGCTATTGTGATAATGTTGATTGGGGGTTCTAAGCTACAAGACGGCCAGTCTGGCCTAAAGGTCATGTCTGAGTCATCTAGGCTGTCTAAAGGGATTAGTTAATTAGCCCATGTTAATTAGGTTAATTAGGTTACAGGTGTATGTTCAGAGTAATATGAGCTGGAGGTATGCACCTCCACTGTTAGTGTATAAAAGAGCCTGTATTTTTGAATAAAAGAGATTCTTGGTTGAACTTATATACAGCCTGCCTGGTGTTTGTTCTGAGCTATCACAACTGGGTTAGAAAGGCACATAGCTGTAGTTCTAATCCCGGAGCATTGGATGACCGAGCAATCAGATGTCGCGATCTGCAATCTGATTCTATAGCTGCAGAGGAGTGTCGGGAGAGTGGAACCGAGCGAGCAAGGGGCTCGTTACATTTTTTGGCAGCCGTGGGATTTGCTCTCCAGTTACTGGGACACTCCAAATCAGCCTGCAGGAGAGTCACACTAAAAGACTTACTTGAGAGCCGTGGAGGGAATGGTGGGATCGTGCTTCCTTGCCGTGAACACATCCAAACCATCACCTGGATCCAAGGTCCAGATAGCAGGAGAGGAGAGATGGCAGCCACCATGGATGAGGAATTCAGAAGGAGGTTGCGAGAGATGCAGATACAGCACAGAGGACCAGTATCAGAGCAGGTCCTGCTAGGATGGTTTCATTCTATACGCTGTGAACTCTGGAAGGAAGCGCTAGCCCGTGAGCAGTGACACCAGGGAAAAGTTCTCCCCTTCATCCATGTGAGGTACTGGTCGCAGTATGAAGTGCGAATGCTGTTTTTGGGGGAACAGCCGAACCAGGAGTGGACAGCCGAGTTAAGCAGGCTGATCCGGGCAGAAATGCGGTTGGACGAGAGCTACAGAGCCCTCCAGTGGTATGCAGCCCAAATGTGCCCGTGGACAGCGGATGACAGCCCCACAGAAGGCTTTGACTACGATGGCCTGGGATTGTTATACTGGAGGCTGTCCAGGGACCCTGACTTTGGGAGTGATCAGGAGTGGCATTTGGAGGAAATAATGGAGCACAGAGAGCGAAGACTGAATGTCTCAGAAGTGCACTGGGCACAGGAAGATTTGGAGTTTCTGGCCGTTCAGGAATGGGAGCTGGAGATCGCCTACAAACAGCTGTTAGACTCTGCTCAGCAGCAGGGTGGTGCTCCCTTTGCCTGGGACTATCAGGAAATACCAGTTGACAACTCTGAAATCCTGGCTGAAGAGTTGACAATGTGGCAGAGTAACAGTGTGCTTTGCCAGCCTGCCCCCGCAGCTATGGAGGCGGAGGTCTTATGGCGGATGCAGCAAGTGCTGACTGACCTGGATGAACCTGTTTCTGCATTGGATGATCTTGGATGGAGGAATGTGCCTGTCCAGCAGAATGCCAGAGAATCGGCAGTGGAAAATCTGAAGATTGCCGTCCCCAAACCTGAAGTGCTGACAACAGGGCAGAGCTCTGCTAACCTCTGCCCAGCACTGATAACATCTTCTGGGTTCCACGGAGAGGAGATGGTGAACCTTTATCCCCAGACACCAGTTGCAGAGACAGGGGATTTGATAGACTTTTCTGCTGAATGAAGAACAACCTGGTGAGCCTCCAGCGGAAGAAGAGCTGTTATTAGGGCCAAACTTCACTGTGCTCTGCCCAGCACCAACAGAAGTATCTGTGAAGTTACAAGGAACTTCCCCAGCTGAAGCGCTGGCAACCGGACAGAGGGTCCAAGATCTCTGCCCTACACCTGCGGCAGTTCTGGAGGCTCAGGGTGAGAAGGAGGTGGTCACTTCCCAGCAGCAGATCAGGATACAGGGGGAGAAGGGAGAGGAGGTGCTCGTCGTCTCTCCCCAACAGTTAGCTGAAGCAGATGGTGTGTGGTTTCCAGCAGAAGGGCTGGCAACAGGGCCGAGTACTGCTGGCCTCTGCCCTCAACTAACAGAGGATGGATTTCCTGTGAAGGTGGACGGGACTTCAGTCTCCACCTGTATACCCCAGGGATGCTGGGCAGTCGGCCCAGATCCCCAACAGCATGACAGAGTGAGCCCAGACACCCTGTCTTCTCTCCAGCGGCAGAAAGGACTCCAGGGAGAAGAGCCAGTCCAGGCCTCTCCCCAGCGGCAGATATGTTCTCTGAGAGAGGCAGAGGTTGGCTGGGTGAGTAATGCTTTGTTTGGAACAATTTTGTTTGGGGTACTGTGTGGGTGCAGGCATTAGAGGACTGTAACTACTGACTAACTTCGGAGTCAACCCGTCTGGGGTCTCCTCCTGTGTTAGTCTCCTGCCGAAAGGGGAGAAATGTGACAGACCTAGCCAGGAGAGAGACTTTTGGAGGGGACTGTATGCTAGCCTCTTGCCGATCGATCGTGGGCCCTGGCATTTGGGGGAACAGTGTTCTTTGTGAGCTGTATGCCTGGGGACCCTTGAGGTGGTATTACTGTGGATTCGGGTCCTGGTCCCCCAGGACACACAGACTCTGGGGACCCTGGATTTGCCATATTGGAATAGTGACTGATTCATACTGTTGGGACTCCTACTGTTAAATGCTAATGTCATCAATTCCAGCTACCTGTCTGTTGTCTGCTAAAATGTGTATTGTAAATAAGTCTCTAGTATGGGATCTAAGAGTCATTAGATCCCCATTGTTGTTTGTGTTAATTAACTCTGCTATTGTGATAATGTTGATTGGGGGTTCTAAGCTACAAGACGGCCAGTCTGGCCTAAAGGTCATGTCTGAGTCATCTAGGCTGTCTAAAGGGATTAGTTAATTAGCCCATGTTAATTAGGTTACAGGTGTATGTTCAGAGTAATATGAGCTGGAGGTATGCACCTCCACTGTTAGTGTATAAAAGAGCCTGTATTTTTGAATAATTCCTGGTTGAACTTGCATACAGCCTGCCTGGTGTTTGTTCTGAGCTATCACAACTGGGTTCGAACGGCACATAGCTGTAGTTCTAATCCCGGAGCATTGGATGACCGAGCAATCAGATGTCGCGATCTGCAATCTGATTCTATAGCTGCAGAGGAGTGTCGGGAGAGTGGAACCGAGCGAGCAAGGGGCTTGTTACAATACTCAACTACTTTTTCTTTCTTCTACACTTGTCTCTGACAATACTCTATTGTTTCTCTTTTACACATTTTCTTGATTATACGTTTTAATATGCAAAGTAAACAATTTATAATACTTTTATTTTTTTTTTAATGTTGCTGGTAATCCCTTTTTTTTTTTTTTTTTTTTTTTTTTCAGGACGTACAATGTGACGTGCTCCGATGACACTGCCAAGCAGGGGACACCGAAGTCTTGCTGCACTCTGGAGGATGTTCCTCTCATCAGGTGACCTACTCAGCATCTTTGCAGAAACTCTACAGAATACCTTTAGGTGTCCCTCACCAAGCCTACTGATGTGTGATCATCTGTTCCTCCTAATCATGTCCCTAGACTCCCTTGCCAGGCTTTAAAGGTTACCTGTACTCATTGCTCCTATGTAAAGTTCTACTAAAATGTTAGTGCATTCACAACACCAACTTCCACTAGGAAATCCCCACCTTCTCTTGTGTCTTATGATTGGTCAGAGAGGTCACCCATCACTTTATGGGCACATTATAAGATGGAAGGGTTGAGGTGAAGAACCAGCTTTCTAGTGGAAGTCAGTCCCTTTTTATAAAAGAGTTCCCAGGGGTTTGTAAAAGGTAACCTGAGATGTTTACATGCCAGTTGAAGCCTCTACTACATACTGATGCAACCTTGCTTAAGGGGCAATGAGTGCAGAGTCTGTATAGTGTGCCTCAGTAATTTGCATACACTAGGAAACAACTATTTTGTTTGTAGCACTAATGTAAACCTTTCCTGAGACAAAGGGGCTGCAATTGTTTTTTTGTTTTTTTTTCTGCTAGTTTTACTGCCCCTCTAGCCTAAATACTTGAGTCGCTACCTGGAACAAGCATGCATATAAATTTGAAAAACCTTTATTGTAATTGTAAAACCTTATCTGCATATTGGTTTTGGGTTAGTTTGACAGCCATGGAACTTAATTTATAGAATGAGAAGTCAGCCTTTATGATTCTCTCAGAAGGTTTCCTGTATTATTCAGTGTTGTCATATTCACCTACAGAAGTTACTATATAGAAATCTGCTTTGGGTTAGAATATAAGCAAGACCTTAAAGATATATGACACAGAGGGTGTAACACAATTTTTACATTTCTCACCTTCCATTACCCTGGGTATTATATTGAGTTAGATCACTTTTATTCTTAAAAAGTTTTTTCTATTTGCGTTGCACTCTGCAGAGGGTGTAACACGCTGAGTACTATTACACATACCACTAAGTGTTGCACCTTGTAGAGGGTGCAGACACTAGGTATCAGTATACAATCCCAGATAATATTCATTATCTCTTTTCTTGTGTTTCTACGTGCACTCTGCAGAGGGTGCAACACAAAAACATTACCCTATTGGGTTAATACTTTAGTTTTTTCCTAATTGGAACAGCGCCACACCTACACTTCCTCTAACTTAACCCTTTCTTTCCTACTAAAAACTGACCACACTAAGCAGAAGAGCACATGATGGTCACTTCTCTAGTTATGCTGGAAACTCCGTGTACTCTCCAATGATCAGACTTGTCCTGACGCACTCCCGCTGCACAGCCATTCACTGGGAAGCTCAGTGTGCTGCTGCTTTTTTTCTCCCCCCAGCTCTTATGCAGCTGAGAACAGAGGGAATGTGATCACTTATTAAAAAAAAAAAAAAAAAAAAAGGGGGTATTTATGTGGAAACTTAGCCACTCTCTCTTTCTAGATATCCCTACTGACAGCTAAATCTGTACTGTTGTCAGTAGGGATATCTACTCCCACCTCTGGCAATGCCTAAACAGGTTGTCATTGGCTATCGTATCTGGGATTCCCTTGTCCCTGGCATATATCCCAATAGACAATCTATCAGATGGTGGACTGCATATAAATACCTTATCATGTATCCTCTAACCAAGTCTCATAGTGCTATATGGAGAATTTTCCAGCTGGTCAGATGGAAAGCCATGCACAGTGACAAGGGTACAGGTGCTGGGGTTTATGGACATTTCACAGATGGCTACCACAGATGGCTCAGCTGAAAAGCCAAGGTGAACCTGTGACAGCCTTACTGAGTGTTGGTAGGAGTCTCCTTGTTGGAATCCTGGACTCCAGTGAGCTCTACCCCACTTTACCTAACTCCTAGACATACTTTGTGAATGACAATGTTCTTTAAAATGGCACTGGCACTTTAAAATGTAACGTTTATATGGCAATGACATTATATTTATATCTTGTCTTATCAGTAAGTGTGGAACATACCCCCCGGAGAGCTGTCTCTTCAGTCTGATTGGAAATGTTGGTGCTTTTATGGGTGAGTGTCTCCACTAAAAACCCTCATGTTTCTTCTCCTGACCAAACTTTCCATAGACATTCTTCCTGGCCATCTTCACTGACCTCATTTCCCTGTCCTCCATCTACCACAATTCTCACATCCTTTCCTTTCCATTTTCACCCAGACATTTACTTATCCATCCCCTGCCCCTCTCAGCCCTTTGTCCTGTGTCCCTCCCTCCTCCTTGACTCTCCTCTCTCTCAGTGGTGATGATCTGTTTGCTGAGATACAGTCAGGTCATAGAGCTCAGCCATGGCTCCTGGCTGAATACAGTCGCCCTGATCGCTGGTTGTACCAACGCAGCAGGACTTGTCATGGTGGGAAACTTCCAGGTAAGGACTCAATTCTTTTCATACTCTTTGTATTATTATAGGGTGTTTTGCCCATAACTTTGTTGTGTTCCTTTGTGTGGGCCCTGTAACCCTGAACCTGATATAAGTGATAGTTGTAAAAAAAAAAATATATATACCGTATTTATTGGCGTATAACACGCACTTTTTTCCCCTTAAAATCAGGGGAAAATCGTGGGTGCGTGTTATACGCCAATCCCGGCTGATTGTGAGCGGAGCGAGCGCCGCCGACATACACAAAGCCGAGTGTACTCGGTAGTCTCGGCTCCGCTCACAGTCACGCCATTGGACCTGTGTGATGTCCATCATAGGGGCAGGACTGCGAGAGGAACCGAGCCTAGCTGAGTACACTCGGCTTTGTGTATGTCCGCGGCGCTCGCTCCTCTCGCAATCAGCTGAGATCAGTGCCAATTTTAAATAACAAGGCTGCAAAGACACAATGACAAAAGGCTGCAATAACACAAGGCTGCAAAGACACTGGGCAAGGCTGCAGATGGACACATGGAAACTGATAAGGCTGCAGTGATGGGCATTTAGATGTAAGTTTTTTTTTTTTTTTTTCCTTAAAATTCCCTCCTAAACTTGGGGTGCGTGTTATACGCCGATAAATACAGTATATATATCTTGTCCTCGCCCCCCCCTCCCCAAAAGGTAAAGCAGCACACTGATGAGCTCATCTTCTATCGGCTTGGTCCTTGTTAGCTATCTATTTTAACATCTGACTAAGTCTAATCTACTATACAGAGGACTTCAAGAGGAATTTAAGCACTTGCATTACAAAAATAATTGAATTATGTTTAATATGGAGCTATGGTAATTTGTGTGTTTTTTATATCTGCTTTAGCATGTGTTTTATGAGACAGCAGGTTGTCACTGAGTGTTGTCACCTGCTGTCTCCTGTGAAATGAGATATCTCTGTGGTAAACAAAGATGGACAGGGGAGAACAGTTGGAGTACAAGCTTCAAGTTAAATATGTATAATAATTCTGCGCTATCCTAAAGAAAGAAAAGCAGCCAACACGACCAACAAAGTGTAAAATAGTAAAACAACAAAAAAGTGTGGCGCTAAACAATGTCATAACACTGTAAACAGGTCAAGTATACAATGAAAAAGATCAATTGTGTCTGCTCAGAGCATGTAGTCCTCATATAAACATTAGAGATACATAGTCTGTATGGCAAAATATTAAGCAGAATATTGAAGAGTTATGTAGATATCTCAGCTAAAAATCCGCTCACTACCACCAAGAGTTGAGGAGGCTTACCGGATAAGGTGGACCCAATGGGGCATACGCCGGATTGGGTCGGACAAGGCTTAGGTGGTAAGTGGCTGTATGTACTCCGAGAAGAATGCGGTCTCACGGGTTTATTGTATTAATCCAAATTATACCAGGAACTTGGGAGGTGTGCGTGATCTCCCGGATCTGGGAGGTCATGTAGATCTTGAGGAAACGATGAAGTGTTCCATAGGCAAACCCCTCAAGGCAACATTCCGTGGACCAAAAATTGATGTGAAAGAATAGGGAAAGAAAAAAAGGGCCACATAGTGTAAATCCGAAAAACCAAAAAATATTTATTTGAAATAAAATAGATGTACACTCACATGCAAATCCAAAATATTAAAACAGCGCTGTATGAGAAAAAGTGGCGACAATGGGGTCCTGCCTGACGCGTTTCGTCCTCAAAGACGTCATCAGGGGGGTTCCCCCACTGTAGCCACCCCAATATATATAGAAAATATATAGAAAATATGCCCTTGTTCATGAGAAACGTGGATTTACACTATGTGGCCCTTTTTTTCTTTCCCTATTCTTTCACATCAATTTTTGGTCCACGGAATGTTGCCTTGAGGGGTTTGCCTATGGAACACTTCATCGTTTCCTCAAGATCTACATGACCTCCCAGATCCGGGAGATCACGCACACCTCCCAAGTTCCTGGTATAATTTGGATTAATACAATAAACCCGTGAGGCCGCATTCTTCTCGGAGTACATACAGCCACTTACCACCTAAGCCTTGTCCGACCCAATCCGGCGTATGCCCCATTGGGTCCACCTTATCCGGTAAGCCTCCTCAACTCTTGGTGGTAGTGAGCGGATTTTTAGCTGAGATATCTACATAACTCTTCAATATTCTGCTTAATACAAGCTTCAAGTTACCCTGCTCTGTGTTGGTTTGAGTAGCTGCAAATGAACCTTGTCTTGCGTCACTATTGTGTGTTTCTTTTGCAGGTGGATTACGCCAAGTCTCTGCATTATATTGGTGCAGGAGTGGCATTCCCAGCTGGTTTGCTGTTTGTATGCCTACATTGCATCCTTACCTACCATCTGGCCACTAGCACACTAGACTATTGGGTGGGACACCTGCGTGTAAGCCTGACCGTTGTGGCCTTAGCATCCCTTGTCCTGAGTATCCTTTTGGCAATAGTAATAGTGTCTTGATTTGTAATAAAAACAATAATGTGTGTGAGGATTGGGTTGATGTGAGGAAAACAGACTGAAAGGGTTGATTTACTAAAACTGAAGAGTGCAAAATCTGGTGCAGCTGTGCATGATAACCAATCGGCTTCTAACCTCAGCTTGTTCAATTAAGTTTTGAGATGAAAACCTGGAAGCTGATTGGTTTCTATTCAGAGCTGCACCAGATTTTGCACTCTCCAGTTTTAGTAACTCAACCCAAAAACTTTCTGGACAGGCTGACTACAGAATCCTCAGTTCTGACCAGATATGTACAAGATAATCGCATATAGCAGCACAGCAGGGTGTGTACTGTGCGTATGAACCATGGGTATGGAATGGTTAGATTAGATGACACAGAGGGCTCTGTTTTCTTCTTTTCAGGAAAGTTATAAACTAAAGACTTTATAAGAAACATTTGCTATTTATTAATAGAATTGCAGGCTTAAAGGGTAACTCCACTTTGGTTGGGAAAAAAATAGCAAATAAAGAAAAAATAATATAGTGTAATTGAATTGCGACACAAGTCATTTTGTAATTGAATTTTATAAAAAAAAATTCAATTTCAATCTACAGCCGCTGCAATTCTTTGAAAATACAATATGGCTACCTGGAGATGTTCTGTCCACACAATGTGTACAGAATGCCCCCCAGAAACATAATTTCCTACTTGTGTGATTGACTGACTGATTTTCCCAGAAGTCTGCACTAGTCAGGTCAAATTTCAGGCATCCTCTGCAACAAAAATGTCCTTTTTGGTGAAATAATCCCAATAGGAAATCATGACCTAGCATGATTGTCGGTGATGGCTGCAATATAAGCCCTACCCTGAAAAGAAGACCTACAAGGACTTTAACTAGGGTTTATTTGGGGGGTTAGGCTTATATTGCAGCCATCACTGACAATCACGCTAGGTCTTATTTTCAGGGAAACAGGGTAGTTCCTTGTCTGCCACTGACCCCAGTACTTTCTGAGTCACTGACCTGGAACAAGCAGACGGCTAGTAAAGTCAGAGGAAAGCATACGGGTGGATTTGCAAACTTGTTTTGGGTCAGTGACTCAGGAAATATTGAAGTCGTTGAATAAATATATTAGCCAGACGGCTAACATTTTAGAAAAATTGCTTATTATAGGTTTCCTTTTAACTCTTCCTATCCCTGTCCACATAAAATAAAGTGAATAGGTTTTAGGGTAAATGTGAAGCCTGTCTTCCTTAACATTGCACTCAGGTGGGGTCTTTTTCATCCATGAAAGCTTCCTCCTTCAGCACTTGGCTGCAATCTGCGAATGGATCTTCGTGCTGGATATCTTAGTCTTCTACGGAACATTTTCCTATGAGTTCGGCTCGGTCTCCAGCGACACCATCATGGCCGCTTTGCAGAGCTCCGCAGCTCGCAGCTGCAAGTCTCCAGGAAGCAGCAGCACATCCACGCACCTCAACTGTAATCCTGAGCGGATTGCCATGATATGACCAGGGTGGGGCTTGCTGCTCCCCAACACTCAGGATTATTTTTAAGAAAAATTTTTTTTTTTTTCGAGTTTTTACCAAATATTAAGAAACATAAGCCAATTTTAACTCTACAGCCAGGCAGGTATGCGAAAGACTTTACTGGCGGTATTTGGATTACAAGAAAAGTATTCACGGAGGTTCACTTTTTCATGTGCGTATTTTCACGTCTAACACTTCTGGGGCAATATTTTTGTATTACTTTTTTTTTTTCTTTTTTTTTCTTATTATTTTTATTGTTGTAGGTGGATGCATTTTACAGTCCAACAAATGCCTACTGCCAGTACAGAGTGCTTTTTTGCT
Source organism: Aquarana catesbeiana (assembly GCF_042186555.1). Taxonomy (NCBI): domain Eukaryota; kingdom Metazoa; phylum Chordata; class Amphibia; order Anura; family Ranidae; genus Aquarana; species Aquarana catesbeiana. Next base: position 602,191,718 of record NC_133326.1, on the reverse strand, counting down.
GTCTGAAATAATAAAGTCAGTGGGTTCTAATCTGAGACACAGTCACTGACCAGCTGCTCCCCACTCTTGCTCAGCCAGCAAATTGTCTCCTTTCAGTATGGATAGTTAAAATGGAACCACAACTGTAATTTTTTCCTAGTTTTGGGTAGGGCCTCAAAGAGTTAAAGGCTCAGTCAGGTCCTTAGTGCTGTATGTAACCCAGTTGGGGAGATTCAGTCTCACTTTTATGCTGGTGTTATCTGTAGTTGCAGAATGTTAGAGCTGCCAGTGGAACAGGAGTAGAGAAATGGAGGCACCTGTTGATGAATGTCAAAAGGTTGTTTTTTTTTTTTTTTTTGTACTTAACTTTTTGGAGACTTTCTCTTACTTCCTGCCAGGTCTCCAGGACAGGAAGTAAGCAGAAATCCACCCAGTGAGAACACACATTTCAATGAAAACCTTGAAGGTTCCAACCTGTCCACACTATGCAAGACTAGAGAAAAAGTTTTGGCTGGAGTTCCACTTTAAAGGCTGCACTTTATGCTTTGAAGGCGTACACCATGTGGTTGTTCTGTTGAGACTGCGCACATTACAAACATATTGGAGCACCTATATATCTGAAGTCCTGATTGTCAGTATTTTTTACAGTAGGGTAAAAACACCATACATATACTATGTTCCTAACATTCCAAGTAATGATACAATGTCTGTATGCTGATTGTTAGAGGGTTTGTGTCAGGCAGAATATACCGTTTTAACTTGTGCTTTTATCTGATAATGAATGCCAGCATATTGCCAGAACTACCTAGACTTTTTAAAATGTTTTATATGCTGCATTTTGTAGATATGAATAGTTGATCCCAAAGGCCTAGTTCATATGAGATTCCTGTGTGTATTGCCTCCTCAGCCACCTGCGTTACCACTTGATTTCTGCACTTGTGTGCCGTAACCGCATGCAGGGCACTTGCGGAGTGGCCTTAATTGTGTAGAACCCATTGAAAGCAGTGGGTATAATCCTGCTGCTGCAGTGAAGCAATGCATCGTGGTCATGGCTTGTGTACATCCTTGGCTGCTGCTCTGCAGCTAAACGGTGTAGTGGTTAAGGGGTAATAAAAGTGTGTCTCAACCTCCAGCTGTTACCGCCACCCCAACCAGTTGTGTGAACAAGCCTTTAAAAGACCCTTTTGGCTCCTACTTGAAAATGTTAAGCACAGATCTCCAAGAACATGCTGACTGTCACTTTAACTGCTTACCGCCCGCCCACAGTATTTTTACTATGGGTGAGCAGCACAGACAGACCAGGCAACACACCTGTACGTCGCCGTCTGCCCTCAGTACACCGCACGAGTTTGGCAGCAGATTTCAGCCAACAATTTTGTAAAATCTTTGCAAAAATTTACAAAAACACAGAACTCTGTGTGCATAGGAACAGCGATCTGGTTGTTCTCCTTAAAAAGCAGGAAGAAAAAACAGCCAGATCAGAAAGTAAAAGCAGCACATATTACACACATTACACATTGTTAGGCACACCATTAACTCCTTGATCACCCTAGATATTAATCCCTTCCCAGCCAGTGTCAGTGTGCAGTATTATCACTGTTTTAGTGTCACTAGCGACATAAGCGTCATACATAGTGTCTGTTAGATTGCCCGCTACTTTATCACAGTCAAACTATAAGTTGCTGATCACCGTTGTTACAGTATAGCGTCTATAGCTGCTTAAATTTAGGTAGCAGAATACATTTTGGCCTGAATTTACAAAGACCTCCTTTTTTTTTTTTTTTTTTTTTTTAATTGGATAGGTTTTATAACAAAGTAGAAAATTATTGTTTTTGTTTTATTTTTTCAAGATTTTTAATCTTTTCATTTTTTTTCGGAAAAAAATAAAATCCCAGTGCTGATCAAAAAAAGAAAGCTCAATTTGTTTGAACAAATCCCATACTAGCCCATTATGAGAGAGTTACCTTAGAACGAAGCCCTCCAGCGCCACACTGTCACCGATGAGACGGCTGACATCTTCCCCCGGTTTTCCTTCCGGGTTTGCACTTTGTTACTGTGTCAGGATTAGGAGCGCGGGTGGGCTTCTTTTGCTGGGAACCCATAGCAGCCACAGTGGGAGAAAGATTTAACGCTTAATAGTACTTTAAAAGCTTGCTGAAAGCTCTGCAAATACTCTTTTAAAAGCTTGTTGTTCACACTGCACTTATACAAGCTGAAGGCTGTGTGAACTTGGTCAAAGGCAGAATGATGATGCATTGTATAATCCAAGATCAGAGTGTTTCCCTCCTCCTTGCATACTGTTGGCTGACATCTGCATTACATCTGTCTGTTAATAGACTACAATGTGTGTCTGAATCCTCAACCTTCTTTCTAAAGTGATTGGTGGATAAAGAGAGCTGCAGAAAAATAGCTCTATCCCCCTTACTAGACCTTTGGCCATCAACTCAACCTTTATTTGCTGCCCAAACAAACCCTTTAAGATTCTGCTGAACTGAACTCTGCAAGATTCAGCACCTTGTGGAATTGTTACACTGCCAAGAGTCAGACACTGGCCATCTTACTGCAATATTGTATTAAAGAGCTCTCCCACCCAAAGAGATTAGTTTAGGACAGGTGCAGGTAGGTGACTCTTAGCAGCTCATTCAATTAAACTGGTCACCTGGTGTTTGAAGTCACACTTTCCTGTAGATGAGTGAATTAAAAAAAACTTTAAAGATGGTATGTCGATCTGTCTCTCCGATTTGTTGAGCTAGTCTGCCCTTTTTTTGCTTTATTATCATATCACATTTGTATAGCATAACAGTTTGTGTGGCGCTTTACTCAATAAGGGGAGACAGTACATTTACAATACAATGCAAGACGAGGGTTAGGAGGGGCCTGCTCATGAGAGCATACCATCTAAGAGGGAGGAGCAAAGGATACAACAGGTAATAACTGTGAGGGGTTCATCGAGTACATTTTTTGTTTTTTAGGTGGAGGCAGCATAGGTTTCCCAGAAGAGATGAGTTTTCAGAGATTGTCCAAAGCCAGACAGAGTAGGCGATAGCCAGAAAGATTGGGGTAGAGAGTTCCAGGGGTTCTTTGATGGTTTCTATCTTCTTTACTAAAAAGATAGACACCATCTTGGGGCACCAGGCAGGTAGACTGGTATCGCCTTGGCAAGAGGGCTGTAAGCATGTACAGTAACCAGTCTATATTATACATTACCTGTCAAAATCTGGAAAAGTGTTTTAAATAGAAGCTTAAACAGCAAGGGATCCCTAATTCCCTAGGACATGCTTTAAAAAAAAAAAAAAAAGCGCCATTCTTGTTCCAGCACATCCCAGCACACAAGGGACATTTATTGATACTTGATTCATCCAGAATTTTGGGCAGCTATGCATGGAAACCAATCGGCTTCTCTCTTTTTAGCTTGTTCAGTTAAAAAAGCTAAAGATAACCAGCTTCTACCTTGCATTATCATACACAGCTGCTCCAGATTTGATCAATTCCCCTCAATGCTTGCTGTGGTAAAGAAAAAAAAATCGTTTAGAGTAGGCGTCCATTAAAAGAAAGTGGTGCTTTATTATTATTTTTTTTTTTTTCAAAACTATGTCTTCACTTTAGTTTGGGGGCGCTTTATCTTCACTGTCTACTCTCTCTTGCTGCCAACTGTAGTCTGAACAGAGATTCACTGATAGCCTGCTGGAGTTAAAGAATCCTTAGAATTGTCCTTGCTCTACCAGGGTAATTCGTATAACAAACAGTTACAGTGGATTCAAGGATAAGTTCACCTTTAAAAAAATAAATAAATGCACATCTTTTTGCAGGTAAAAAAAAAAAATGTGCATTTATTTTTTTTACTAACAGCCTGTAAAGCATTGCACTCCCAATTAGCAGATCATGGCTCCAATGCAGGGCTCCTGCAGACTGTGTAAGCTGTCTGCTTGTACCTGGTACAGACAGGCAGTTACACAATGACAGGACGATTCAATGAACTACTCAACAGCGCTGTGGTAGTTCATTGAGAATTACAAGCCGACATTGATAAAGGATTTTGGTACTTGTAGTTCTCACATCCACAGAACACTGTGAATGAATGATGCTGTCGACTGGACAGAGCCCCACACGGCCATGTCTTTTATTTATTTTTTATTTCTTTTTCATTGTGACAGCATGTTTGGGGAGAAGATCCCCAGCTCGCTGTCACAACGGGGGATCAGGGGAGTGTGGGGACTGCTGCATCTGTTACATGTTACACCCTGAATATGGGTGTAACATGTTACTAAGACCCCATTCACACAGGGGCAACACGACTTGCCGGTCGCCTCAGCGAGGCGACCTGCAAACGAATGGCCGGGCGACTTGCAAAACGACTTCTGCATAGAAGTCTATGCAAGTCGCCCCAAGTCGCCCCCGAAGTCGTACAGGAACCTTTTTCTAAGTCGGAGCGACTTGCGTCGCTCCCCTTAGAACGGCTCCATAGTACAGAACGGGAGGCGACTTGTCAGGCGACTAGGTCGCCTGACAAGTCGTCCCTGTGTGAATGGGGTCTTAAGGTGAACTTATCCTTCAGGCTGGGTTCACACTGCTGTGCGGAGCGGCTCACAGCAGGGGTCCGGTGCATTCCTGTTCTCCTTTTCAGGGACGGATCGGGGCCAAATTTTTGGCTAGATTCGGACCTGATAGAACCAGAAGATGCACAGGACTCCACTGCTTCAAACCGCTCCGCAGCAGTCCCAGAGGTGTGTGAACGGCTCCATTGAGAGTCTCCTGACATGCCCACATCCAAAGAGGTGTGGCCTATGCTGATTTTTTTTTTTTTTTTCTTTTTTGGGCTCTTCTGATACATTGAAGTTGACAAGCACGTGGGCTAGTTTATGACATGAAAACTATGCACACCCTAAGGATTTAAGTATAGCTGACAGTAATTGAGGGTGCTAAAACCAATTCTAGAGACCATCCTATACCTCCCACTGTAGGGCTATAAAGAAGAAAGTTAGCACACCAGTTTTAGTATGTTATCAATGATTTGAATTATGCAAACTCTCACAAAGGTAATATTTTCAAGTACGATTGATCCACTGCACCACCACAGTAAGCCCAAGGCCGCTATACAGAGAGCTACTAACAAGAGTGATACACCTTTACATTTCAGGGCTTTGCCCTTTCCTCAGATCCCAGGTCCACCTAGTTAGTTGAACTACTGAATAGAAAGCTATATACACAGAGGAAAGGCCAGATACCCTGAGCAAATTGCTGGGAGGGGTATCTAGTGTATAGCCATAAAACACTGTAACCATCTCGAGACCACACCAGGTCTCCTTTGCATTATCTGTACATATATTGCTTATTTGTGTGTTCTTTATGTCTCTACCTTGATTCATGTACCTTCCAGCCCTACTTGTGTATTATAAGTGTATCTCTTATTAGTGGATCTCTTTATGGTGCTTGCGCAGTAGATCATATGAATTCACATTTATTACTTTGGGTTTTTTTATATATAAATGGTTTGCTTTGCTTAATACAAAACATTGATAAAATACTATATTGGTGTGCTAGCTTTCTTACTTCTCTATAAGCAAGTGGGCTAATGTCAGCACTGTAGGGGGTCCTAAGACTCAGGGAGGTTGATTTACTAAAGGCAAATATACTGTGCACTGCAAGTGCAGTTGCGCTAGATCTCAGGGGAAGCTCTGAAATGAGGGGAAGCTCTGCTGATTTCTGTCATCCAATCATGTACAAGCAAAAATGCTCCCCCTCAGATCTAGAGCAACTGCATTTGTAGTGCAGAGACTATTTGCCTTTAATCAACCCCATTGCCTTCTATGAGGGCAGCAACCTCAGGTCAGGTGTGTAGGATATTGTTTGGTGGGAATACATTCTCTCTCTCTCTGTCTCAAAGCAATAAAATAAGAGTAGACTAGGCCTAGTAGATCAGAACATAAACATGTAATGGTCCCTCTTGGGCCTCGTTCACATGGGCACACTACAGCATACACCCAGGCGGGGGCTGTATTTGCCTGCACAGGGATGCACAAGTGTTCCATGCATCCCTATGCAGGCTGCCCCATTCATGTCAAGTGGGATGTAGTGGCTGCACTAACACATCTGCTGCTCTTAATTTGACAGCTGATTGGGTCTGTTGGCATAACTCTCACTGCATTCAGGGCCATGTATCTGCAGTCGCATGGCTGTCAAATTGGGAGTAGCGGCTGTGTCTACAACTGACATGAATGGGACTGCCTGCATGGGGATGCACGGAACACCTGTGCGGCCAAACTCGGCCCTCGTACAAATACACGCTGTAGTACGCCAATGTGAATGAGGCCTTATTTGTATGAAGTGCTGTAGCCTTTCTGTATAGAGCCAGTGGCCTTTCCTTTGCTAGCTCTTGCGCCATCTGATTCATCAGATATTCTACAGTTTTCGTAGTAGAAAGGAGAGTAAATGAGAAATTTGATATTCTTTGTGGCTAAACTTTACAGTAGACATCTGCAGGAAATTTTATCTTCACATCCCAGTTGCACCCAAACTTGAGTCATTAGTTTCAGATGGACTTCTGTCTTATGGCTTGCAAGTGTGTTTGTGGTTGATATAAATTGGAGATTATTTGTGTGTTTTTCTCCTTTTTCTTATATTCTCTACGGTCAGGAGAATGTTCGCTGACCCTGAATTTTAAAGTGGTGCAATTTTTTTTTTTTTAACCTTTTATAGCTTCCTGTTTGTTTTTCTAGAATGCCATTTTTTTATACATTGCCATCTTGTTTATTGTAACAAGACAAACCTTTATTCATCATTTTATTTTTCACACTAACAAGCAGTACCTCAGACCAACCACAAGGTGTCATAACATGAAGCTATCATCATCATCCACCTCCAAGGTCATGTATCCACAAGCCTTAATATTTTTTACTGTGTATAGCATAGTTTGTATTTTTTTTTTTTTTTCTTTTCCTGGAGAGTGACTGTTGCTGCTTAAGCTGGACGGGAAGTGCTCTTCCTGTCTGAAACTGTGTTACAAACTTCCTCACTGCCACTTAACTGAACACCTACAGGAAACCTTGTTATAAGTGTGCTACAGTCAGGATTCCGGTTTCCTTGCTATCCCGGGGAGCCACACTTTTCTTGCTGCTCTAACAGACGCTAGGAGCCTTATGTGTTACAGGACGGCTCCTGTGTATTTTGGTGATATTAAGGGTTTTCTTTTTTTTTCTTTTGTATTGGTAATAAAAATTGAATTTTAACAACTCTTGTGCTGAAGTTTTTACTGTTTGCTTTTTTTTCATGCATGCTGTTGGTCATACTTGTAAAGCAGGTGAGTTTTACTCTACCTGTTCTAAGAGATTTGTATGAGAAAAGGGTCCTTTTATATGGGCAGAATCCATTCCATCAGCAAAGTACCGATAACAGGTTCCCTGTTGAATTTGAGCAAAGTGGAACTTTTATCACATCATGTTGTAAAGCACTGTGCAAACTGTTGGCGCTATATAAATCCTGTATTATAATAATAATAAATAATAATCTGTGTTAATTCAGGTTTTACCTCCAGCCTGAAACTGGTGTTCCATCAGAACTGGCGATCCGTCAGATTAGGTAACGGAAGTGACATTCCGTCAGCTGCGCATGCATCCACCGCTACCAGTTTTGCTCATCTGACAACAGCTGCAGTTAGAAGGTGGCAGCGGATATCTTACTACACCCAGCTACGTCTTGAATTTCACAGTAATTTTAGCAATAAAGTGAGCGTATATAAATAAATATAGTGTATTGACATCTGTGATGTTTGGATGTTACATTTTGAAAGCCTAAAGGTTTAGCGCTGAGCAGTGCAGGGTGTACCAACATGGTCCCCGCCACATTCCTCCTGTTGGCGTCCAGCTTCTTTCAAAATGTAACATCCAAACAGCATTACAGATGTCAACATACTATATTTATTTCTATACGCTCAGTTTATTGCTAAAATTGCTCTGAAATTTAAGACTTAGCTGGGTTTACTAAGATGTCCGCTGCCGCCTTCTTCTGACTGCAGGTGTTCTGTACACCAGATGATATGAGCAAACCTGGTAGCAGTGGACGAATTCACAGCTGACGGAACGTCACTTCTGTTACCTAATCTGATGGGTCTCCGATTCTGACTGAACACCGGACCCATGTTAGATGTATGGGCAGCCTGACAAAAACAGATGTTCATTCGTTTACATCCTTTCACCTCCAGTCCATCATGTTAGGATCAAATGGCCTCTGAGGTAGTCAGATGTAAACAGATGCTCACTATTAGTATGCCCTAGAGATGTAAAATTTTAGGAAACTTTGAAGTCATTGGGAAAAAAAAAATTTTTCTAAGAGAAAATTTTTAATTTTTTCGGAAAAATTGAAGAAAAGAAATTCACTATGGAGTAGTTTTATAAATTGAAAGTCATTTTGTCTCACTGGGAAATGCAGAGTATGTAAAAGTATTACTGTATATACTCGAGCATAAGCGATCCGAATATAAGCCGAGGTACCTAATTTTACCACAAAAAACTGGGAAAACGTATTGACTCGAGTATAAGCCTAGGGTGAGAAATGCGCAGCTACTGTAAGTGGAAAAGAGGGTCAACAATGCCCATTTGCAGCCTCACTGTGCCCATTTGCAGCCATAAGTCCCCTGAACTTCAAACTTGGTAGTTAAGGGTTCCTAGATGCCCCCTAGGTGCAGCCAAAATTTGGGGTCTCTGGACCCAAAGGGTCCCGAAATGACATTGCTGCAGATGGACACAGTTGACTAACTTGGTGCTCGGAACCCCAGCTTTGGGTATGTTGTAGTGCTAGTTCCCCTGGGTTTGCACACTAAATTTGGGGTTCCTAGTACCAAGTGGCCCTGAGATACGGGGCCCCAAAGTCGGTTCGGAAAATGTCAAGCACTTTTCTGCAGCAGAGAATGACATTTTCTGATTTTGGGGCCCCGTATCTCGGGGCCACTTGATGCTAGGAACCCCAGCTTTGGATATGTTGTAGTACTAATTCCACTGGGTTTGCACACCTAGCACCAAGTGGCCCTGAGATACGGGACCCCAAAGTCAGTTTGGAAAATATCATTCTCTGCTGCAGAAAAGTGCTTGACTCCAGTATAAGCCGAGGGGGGCATTTTCAGCACAAAAAAATATGCTAAAAAACTTGGCTTATACTCGATTATATACGGTATGCTTGAAATAAAAGTACAGATTATTTAAACATTCTTTTTAAATTTGTATTACAAATGGAATAATGAGGACTGTACATGTTAAAGTGGAACTTTACCTATAACTTCATGAAAATAATGTTTTTATGCAAGGAACATACATTCCACATTAATAATTATGCTGCCAAAATTAGTGTGTGCTGTAAATTTCCTCCAGCATAAATTTATTTATTAATGACATGAAATAGAGTATACCAAGTACCATAAAAAAATGACAATAGAGCAAAAATCCTCCCTTTGGCCACTGAGTCCAACTCGATTCAAGTGTGTGGATAATTACCCAGTGGTACCCCTATGTGTACCCTCATTTAGTTTGCTCCCTACCCCCCCCCCCCCCCTTTTTTTTTTTTTTTTTTTTTTTGTACATGCTTTCCTATATAAGGTACTAGTGACATTTTCTTGGGAACCAACGTTCTGTTATGAATTTATATCCTCACCTTTCATCATTTTATACATGTAATATGTTTTTTGATATTTGTTATGTGTGTTTTTGATGGTTTTGTATTGTTTTGATTTGGCGGCTACTTTTCTGGTGGCTGCGCACACACAGCATTTCCTTTTAGGTTTTACAAACCCCTTCAATGTTGTGCTCTTCATGTTTTTAAAGGGAGTTTTTTCTAAATTTCTTATCTCTTTTGCATATTGGTTCTTTGGTAGAAATAATCTATTGGGTTGGTGCAATATAGTATTATATTACCCAATATCATTTCTTTCTTTCTTTTTTTTTTAAATTTATTTTGGGAAAAGGGTCCACACTGAATTTATCATCTCGAATAAGAACTATATGTGACTCTCCAAGGCACAATGGTGTAGTAGAGTGGTAACATGGGATCGATCCCACTGTTTTTCTGCCCAGAAGGGGTTTTATCATAAAGGTTGTAATGAAGGATAGAACTAAATACTAGAGTATTTAATAGGGGTATAAAAAGATGGAAGAAAGTTAGGTGTTAGAAGAGCAGAGAGCAGATATAAGGCCTTAATCTGAGTATATGAATATGTTCCATAGTTGCTGTTTTGGAAAATGTCTCCTGCCTGTTTTGTGCTATGAGGATGAGGTCCCCCATTTTTTTAAATTTCCTCCACATACTTGAGTCAGAGCTCAATAGAAGGTGGGTGTGGGGATTTCCAGTGAAGTGGGATGCAGGCTTTGGCTGCATCAAGTAGATGTTGGATCACAGATTTTTTGTATATTCGTTCTGGGATGTTCGCATGCAAGCGGAAGAATGCTGGGTCGTCCAGTACTGTGTACAGTCAGTAAATTTTTGTATTATCTCACGGGCCACCTGCCAAAAGTGCATTATTCTTGGGCAAGACCAGAAGATGTGTAGTAGGGTCCCTCTGTCTGACTGGCATCGCCAGCATAGGTCAGATGTTGTTGGAAAGAACTTGTGTAGTACTACTGGGGTTCTATAGCATCATGATAGGATTTTGTAATTGGTTTCCTGAGTCTTAGCGCAGATGGAAGATTTGTGTGTGAATCTAAGTATGTGGTTCCTTGTGGTAGTGTTGAACTGACAGGTCTCTCTCCCACTTGAGGAGTCCTGGGGGTAGAAAATCTGCAGGTGGTGTAATTAGGAGTCTGTAGGTCAGGGAAAGAGTATGTGGAAGCACCCCTGTATTAGTACAGAGTTCCTCCAATGTTGTTAGAGGTTGGTCGTTGTTGGCAGGGGGTTTTATGGTATTGAGAAAGTGGGTCAGTTGAAGCGATCTTAGGAAGTCCAAGCGGAACGGGCCCGTAGGATCGAAAAGTTCCGTGATTGACTTCCATTGTCCACTGGAGCTGAAGTGTGATGCCTGGTGTAGGCCCGCTTCGCTTAAACCTTGAAAGACCGCATCATATAAGCCCAGGGCAAATTGAGGGTTACCCAGTATGGGGCGGAGTGGGGAGTCTTGGGAAGAGAGAGAGGCCTGAGTTATGAGAAGGACACATATTCTGGCAGTGTTGCAGATCAGGGGATGGCGTTTGATGTCTACGGGGAGGGCTGTATAGTACCATGGGACTCTACCCAGGGGAGTCGTGCTTTCTGCATGTTCTAGTTGTGTCCATAGTTTGGTCTCATGGTGTCGCCACCGGTCCACTAGTCTACCCAAGTGTACTGTGTGGCAATAGGTGCGGATATCTGGCAGTGCCAGGCCGCCGTATGGTTTATAGAGGACGAGTAATTTTTTGGCGAGCCTGGGTCCATATGAATTCTATAAAAGCTGATTGCACTTGTTTAAAGTAGTTAGCAGGTATACGGATAGGTAAGGCCTGCATAAGGTAAAGGAATTTAGGGAGTATGGTCATTTGTAGGATGTTACAGCAGCCAAACCACAAGTGTAGGCCCGTGTGCCATTGATTAAGCAGTGTTCTAACAGTTTTTAAAAGGGGTGGGAAGTTAAGTTTATAGTCTTGAAAATTTTTGGGATAAACGTGCCCAGATATTTCAGGGCTGTATTGGTCCATTTCAGACTAAAGCTAGATTGGAGGTGCATAAGTTGTGATTTATGAAACACGTGTGATTTCATTCTGTGTCAGTTAACTGAAGTTGAGCCAGAAAACGTGTGTAAATACTTGTCACAGCCAGAGGGCACTAGTCCTGAAGAAGCTGGGGCTTCCCAGTGAAACGTGTTGACGTCACTCCTCTGAGCGGCAGACACCTTCTTAAGCATCCAGCTGATACCGACTCGCATTTGTGCCGGCCCGTAGCGCGGACTGCGCTCTGAGAACAGTGGAACACGGGAGCTGTGTAAATGTGCAGCAGCTGTGGCCCACCAGTCATTTTAGTAAAGATCACCCTGCTCTCCACACACGATGTGAGTGAACCGTCTCTTGTGGTACATGATTGGCAATCTAGGCTTGAAGAGAAAGTACGGGAGTTCTGTTTTGGTGGTACAGCTGTGCTGCCTTTACAACCTTTTGCTGACAGTGAGTCATATAACTATATGCATTCCATTTGCTGATTGAATCTCTGCATCCATCTCACTGTGATCACCATTTAGCCATCTGGGAACTATCATCCACCTCTGTTTTCCCCGGAACACTGACAGGCTACAGGTGCTTTGTTTGGTCATTTATCATTTAGTGGATGCTACTGTATCTGCGGATACGCAGTCCTTTACTCCTGTCCTTTGCCCTCCCCCCCATCCCCAGGATTGTTCCGTTTGCTTGTATTTTTACCAATAGGACTGCCTGGCTGGTGGTACAGCTACTTCAAATTGGCACTTAATTTTAGTACTCTGATGTGATATAGTTGCTTGGGTTTTGTCTGTTGCTTTGTTGTTTCTATGTGTGTTTTGTCTTTTGTCCCACACAACATTGTCTATATGATGTTAGGTGTAGGATTTTTGCTCTATTGTCATTTTTTTATGGTATTGTCATATTATTTAAATATAACTATTATCCGTGGTATTATTTCCCTGGACTCTTTTCATGTGGCACTCAGCACTTAACTTCTCTTTGGTATAGTGCACAATTTTTTTTATATGCTTCCCTTTGGCCACTGAGCCCCACTTGATTCGAGTGTGTGGATAATTACCCGGTGGTACCCCTATGTGTACCCTCATTTAGTTGGCTCCCTACCCTCCCCCCTTTTTTGGTCATTTTATCTATAAATGAAAGGATTGTGTATTTTTTTAAAGGCAGTGGTTTGTAACACTTCCTTACTTGAAGATGCTGCTGGTGAAGAAACACTTTGTGATGATCCAGAAGCAGCAGAAAGAGTGTTTCTGGAATGAGAATTCTGGAGAGAAAAGCTACTTGCACTTTCATTATGGTCCTCATTTCATTCCATAAAGTATTTTTTAATGGCTGTAGGGCACCTCTGGAATGCCAGGATATGTTTTGGCTTCCTTGTAGCATTTGGAAATATGCATTTCTGCCACTAGATCAGTGTTTCTCAACCTTTTTCCAGTCAAGGCACCCTTTAAAGTTATGGACAGTCTCGAGGCACCCCATTCTAAAATGTAAAAAACTACGGTATTCTAATAGCTTTACACAATGTAGCAAAATCCAAATGTAGAACACCCAGTGTTAGAGGTGATTTTTTTCTTCCAAATCTAATACAGTAAAACCTTGGATTGCGAGCATAATTTGTTTCCGGAAACATGCTTGTAACCCAAAGCAATTGTATATCAAAGCGAATAATGGAAACTCAAATGATTTGTTCCACAACCAATTATTCATAAGTCCTTCAGTTTATAGTCCATATAAAAAGATTATAGCAATGTGATCGGTTGTGTAGCCATAAAATGTCAATGAAAATAGCAACCTCCACAAGGGGATTAGAAGCAAAATCCAGCAGGAGCAACAGAGTATAAAAGAGAAGAGGGGCACCTCTAAATGTAGCAATATGGTTACATTTAATGAAGGTACAACATTTAGCAACTCGCATGGTTGATTAAAAGAGGCACACCTAAGTATGCAGGCATCCGGGGTAAAGCTGTCCACATAGACTGTCCTCTGCACCGCCGGCTCTCACCGACAGTGGCGTAGCGTGGGTTGTCAGCACCCGGGGCAAAGCAAGTAATTTGCGCCCCCTAACCTGGGGACTGTTAGCACTCCCCCAGTCCCTTCCAACAATACAATAGTACTGACCAACCTGATTCCTTTTCTGACCATTAAACACTACACTGACCACTATACTATACTGTCCACTACACTGAGAACTACACTGACCACTATACTGACCACTATACTATACTGTCCACTACACTGAGAACTACACTGACCACTATACTATATTGACCCCTACACTGAGAACTATACTAACCACTATACTGAGAACTATACTGTCCACTACACTGACCACTATACTATACTGTCCACTACACTGACAACTATACCGTACACTACACTGGCCACTATACTGTCCACTATATTATACTGTCCACTATACTATCCACTACACTAACCACTATACTGTCCACTACACTGACCACTATACTACACTGTACACTATACTGTACACTACACTGACCACTATACTACACTACACTGTCCACTATACTATCCACTACACTAACCACTATACTGTCCACTACACTACACTGACCACTGTACTGACCACTATACTACACTACACTGTCCACTATACTACACTACACTGACCACTGTACACTACACTGACCACTATACTACACTACACTGACCACTATACTACACTACACTGACCACTATACTACACTACACTGACCATTATACTACACCACACTGACCACTATACTACACTACACTGTCCACCATACTACAATACACTATCCACCATACTACACTACACTGACCACTATACTACACTGTCCACCATATTACACTACACTGCCCACCACACTACACTGTCCACTATACTACACTGACCACCATACTGCACTACACTGTCCACTATACTGCACTACACTGTCCACTATACTGCACTACACTGTCCGCTATACTACACTACACTACACTACACTGTCCACCTTACTACACTACACTGACCACTATACTACACTACACTGTCCACCTTACTACACTACACTGACCACTATACTACACTACACTGACCACTATACTGTCCACCATACTACACTACACTGACCACCATACTACACTACACTGTCCACCATACTACACTGTCCATATACTACACTACACTGACCACTATACTACTCTGTCTACTATACTACACTACACTGACCATATACTATACTACACTGACACCCACACTACACTACACTGTCCACTATACTACACTACACTGACCACCATACTACACTGACCATTATACTACACTACACTGACCACTATACTACACTACACTGACCACTATACTACACTGACCACTATACTACACTCACTACACTGTCCACTATACTATACTACACTGACCACAATACTACACTATACTGTCCTGCCTACAGTCTCTCTCTCTCTTACCCCCGGGGCCAGTACCACGACTCTCAGGAGGGAGTCTCACTCACCTTCTTGTCCTGGCCTGCATCGGTCTGGAGGAGGAGGAGAAGACAGCGGCGGCTCACATTTTTGCTTCTCTCCCCTACGCTTTAGCTGCCATGCCAGCCCTACGTCTCACATGACCCCAATACTCCCAATCACAGGACGGCAGACACTGAACATGGTGGCCGGAGCGCGGGGGACACAGGAACTTCAAATTAGGAGGCAGCCAGTAGTGACATATACTGGCGCCCTCTAAATGTCGCGCCCGGGGCCACGGCACCCCCTGCACCCCCCACACTACACCACTGCTCACTGATGTCAGTCTGCAGCTGTGACTGGGAAGACTCCTTGCGGTAGAGCGATTTGATTTCTTAAATAACAATGAGGGTGTGTCAAATGAATTACGTCATCCAGAGGCCACGCCACCTTGTGACATCACCGCCCGGGACATGATGGGTCCGTGATGTCACAAGGGTTTGTGGCCTCCGGAAGACGTAATCCGATTGCCACACTCCCATCGTTATATAAGATATGATGGACATCGGTGCCGACAGATCAGCGGGACGCAGAATCGGAGAAGGGTCATCGGCGGGAACGGCGGCAGAGGAAGAAGAACACCGGACAAAGAAGACAGAAGAAGCAGGGGGAGAAGGAGAAGACCGGAGAAGATGGAGGAAGACCAGAGGAAGAAGGGGAGAAGAAGATTTTTAATGCAAGACTTGTCAAAAACTGTCTACTGTATTTTTTAACACTACACTACTATTTTTTTTTTTTAGTGAATGGGTAGGGGTACAATGTACCCCATACTCATTCGCATGGGGGGGAAGCCGGGATCTGGGGGCCCCCTTGTTAAAGGGGGCTTCCAGATTCCGATAAGCACCCCCTACCGCAGACCCCGACAACCACCGGGCAAGGGTTGTCGGGAAGAGGCCCTTGTCCCCATCAACATGGGGGCAAGGTGCTTTGGGGTGGGGGGGCGCAGAGCCCCCCCTGTCCCAAAGCACCCATCCCCCCATGTTGAGGGCATACAGCCTGGTATGGTTCAGGAGGGGTCCCCTCCCTTTCCTGACCTGCCGGGCTGCATGCTCAGGTAAGGGTCTGGTATGGATTTTGGGGGTACCCCCACGCCATTTTTTAAAAAATTTTCGTGTGTGGGGGTCCCCTCCGAATCCATACTAGACCCAAGGGCCTGGTATAGACATGGGGGGGACCCCACACACAGTTTTTTTTCACAACTTTTTTTTTTTTTACATTGAGCGGGAAGCCAGCTGACAGCTGATGACTCATCGGTTGTTAAGGACACGGCGGCCGGCTTTCCCCCCACCTTAGCAACTAGCTATATACAGCTATATAAAAAAAAAAAGCAAATCGCCGTAAAAACGTGTGTCCAAAAACGCGGCAAGCACCGCAAAAAATACTGCAGAAACGCTCAAAAGCAACATGCATAGACGTGAATCGAGCTTAAGTCCTTCTCTCCCAAGTGCTTGAAAGATGACACTTATACAATGTTCATGCATAATCCTTGATTCCCAGTGCTTGAAAATTGTGATTGGTCACTTCAAATTCCAGCCACCATCTAATCAACTCTGGGTGCACTACGCTCTCACCTTCATGCTATGACCTATAGGGCCACAATCGTGGTTTGAGTAATCACTATTTTCGGTCCACTGTATGCCCCTTTGGTCCTCCTCTTTCGCTAGTGGAGTGGACTATTTCCGCAATAGTGCTTAACCACTTGAGCCCCGGACCATTATGCTGCCTAAGGACCAGAGGTCTTTTTCCAATTTGGCACTGCGTCGCTTTAACTGCTAATTGCGCGGTCATGCAATGCTGTACCTAAACGAAATTTGCGTCCTTTTCTTCCCACAAATAGAGCTTTCTTTTGATGGTATTTGATCACCTCTGCAGTTTTTATTTTTTGCGCTATAAACGGAAAAAGACCGAAAATTTTGAAAAAAAATGATATTTTCTACTTTTTGTTATAAAAAAAATCCAATAAACTAAATTTTTGTCATACATTTAGGCCAAAATGTATTCGGCCACATGTCTTTGGTAAAAAAAATGTTAATAAGCATATATTTATTGGTTTGCGCAAAAGTTATAGCGTCTACAAACTAGGGTACATTTTCTGTAATTTACACAGCTTTTAGTTTATGACTGCCTATGTCATTTCTTGAGGTGCTAAAATGGCAGGGCAGTACAAACCCCCCCCCAAATGACCCCATTTTGGAAAGTAGACACCCCAAGGAAATTGCTGAGAGGCATGTTGAACCCATTGAATATTTATTTTTTTTGTCCCAAGTGATTGAATAATGACAAAAAAAAAAAAAATATTTACAAAAAGTTGTCACTAAATGATATATTGCTCACACAGGCCATGGGCCTATGTGGAATTGCACCCCAAAATACATTCAGCTGCTTCTCCTGAGTATGGGGATACCACATGTGTGGGACTTTTTGGGAGCTTAGCCGCGTACGGGGCCCCGAAAACCAAGCACCGCCTTCAGGATTTCTAAGGGTGTACATTTTTTATTTCACTCTTCACTGCCTATCACAGTTTCAGAGGCCATGGAATGCCCAGGTGGCACAAACCCCCCCCCCAAATGACCCCATTTTGGAAAGTAGACACCCCAAGCTATTTGCTGAGAGGCATATTGAGTCCATGGAATATTTTATATTTTGACACAAGTTGCGGGAAAGTGACACTTTTTTTTTTTTTTTTTTTGCACAAAGTTGTCACTAAATGATATATTGCTCACACAGGGCATGGGCATATGTGGAATTGCACCCCAAAATACATTTAGCTGCTTCTCCTGAGTATGGGGATACCACATGTGTGGGACTTTTTGGGAGCCTAGCCGCATACGGGGCCCCGAAAACCAAGCACCGCCTTCAGGATTTCCAAGGGTGAAAATTTTTGATTTCACTCTTCACTGCCTATCACAGTTTCGGAAGCCATGGAATGCCCAGGTGGCACAAAACCCCCCCCAAATGACCCCATTTTGGAAAGTAGACACCCCAAGCTATTTGCTGAGAGGCATGGTGAGTATTTTGCAGCTCTCATTTGTTTTTGAAAATGAAGAAAGACAAGAAAAAACTTTTTTTTTTTTCTTTTTTCAATTTTCAAAACTTTGTGACAAAAAGTGAGGTCTGCAAAATACTCACTATACCTCTCAGCAAATAGCTTTGGGTGTCTACTTTCCAAAATGGGGTCATTTGGGGGGGTTTTTTGCCACCTGGGCTTTCCATGGCCTCCGAAACTGTGATAGGCAGTGAAGAGTGAAATCAAAAATTCACACCCTTAGAAAGCCTGAAGGCGGTGCTTGGTTTTTGGGGTCCCGTACGCGGCTAGGCTCCCAAAAAGTCTCACACATGTGGTATCCCCGTACTCAGGAGAAGCAGCAGAATGTATTTTGGGGTGTAATTTCACATATTCCCATGGCATGTTTGAGCAATATATCATTTAGTGACAACTTTGTGCAAAAAAAAAAAAAAAAATTTGTCTCTTTCCCGCAACTTGTGTCGCAATATAAAATATTCCATGGACTCGACATGCCTCTCAGCAAATAGCTTGGGGTGTCTACTTTCCAAAATGGGGTCATTTGGGGGGGTTTTGAACTGTCCTGGCATTTTATGCACAACATTTAGAAGCTTATGTCACACATCACCAACTCTTCTAACCACTTGAAGACAAAGCCCTTTCTGACACTCATTGTTTACATGAAAAAGTTATTTTTTTTTTGCAAAAAAATTACTTTGAACCCCCAAACATTATATATTTTTTTAAAGCAAATCCCCTACAGATTAAAATGGTGGGTGTTTCATTTTTTTTTTTCACACAGTATTTGCGCAGTGATTTTTCAAACGCATTTTTTGGGGAAAAAACACACTTTTTAAAATTTTAATGCACTAAAACACACTATATTGCCCAAATGTTTGATGAAATAAAAAAGATGATCTTAGGCCGAGTACATGGATACCAAACATGACATGCTTTAAAATTGCGCACAAACGTGCAGTGGCAACAAAATAAATGCATTTTTAAAAGCCTTTAAAAGCCTTTACAGGTTACCACTTTAGATTTACAGAGGAGGTCTACTGCAAAAATTACTGCCCTCGATCTGACCTTCGCGGCGATACCTCACATGCATGGTGCAATTGCTGTTTACGTTTGACGACAGACCGCCGTTTGCGTTCACCTTAGCGCGAGAGCAGGGGGCGACAGGGGTGCTTTTTTTTTTTTTTTTTTTTTCTTTATTATTTTTTTGCTTTTTTATCTTATTTTTAAACTGTTCCTTTCATTTTTTTTTTTTTTAATCATTTTTATTGTTATCTCGGGGAATGCAAATATCCCCTATGATAGCAATAGGTAGTGACAGGTACTCTTTTTTGAAAAAATTGGGGTCTATTAGACCCTAGATCTCTCCTCTGCCCTCAAAGCATCTGATGACACCAAGATCGGTGTGATAAAATGCTTCCCCAATTTCCCAATGGCGCTATTTACATCCGGCGAAATCTAAGTCATAAAATGATCGTAGCTTCCGGTTTCTTAGGCCATAGAGATGTTTGGAGCCACTCTGGTCTCTGATCAGCTCTATGGTCAGCTGGCTGAATCACCGGCTGCATTCTCAGGTTCCCTGTTGAGACAGGAGAGCCAGAGAAAAACACGGAAGACGGTGTGGGGGGGGCATTCCCTCCCACGGCTTGTAAAAGCAGTCTAGAGGCTAATTAGCCACTAGGATTGCTTTTACATGAAAGCCGACCGCTGGCTGAAAAGAATGATACCAAGATGATACCTAAACCTGCAGGCATCATTCTGGTATAACCATTCAAAGTCGTGAATGGCGTACCTGAAGACAAAAAAATGGTTAACAATGGTTAACAATAAAGCACAGTAAACAGTAAAGTATAAATAATTACATACCTGAAAAACAAACATGATAAAACATAATAACAATAACAATAACAATAAAACATTGCAGAATAGAATACAGTAAAAAAAAGCAGAACAATAGAGAGAGAGAATAGAGAGAGAGAACAATAAAACGACAACTATTTTTTTTTATTTTATATATATATATATTTTTTTTTACACTTTTTTTGTAACTAACTTTTATAACTGTAACCGGTTCCAGGTTCGGGTCTCTCAAAATGCGATGGCATCTTGGGAGACCCTGTGAAAGTGTGCCTAGTCTGTGGAATGCTGTACCCTACGCTAATACTCAACTAGTGCATGGTAGCGTTCAAAACATTCACCAATGCAAAGACCAGGATTGTCAGGACAGGAGGGACAATAATAGCGGGTGTCACGCCTATATCCGCGCTTGCTGCAGACACAACATCTTTTTGGGGGGGTTCGTTGGGTAGGGGTACTCGGGAGGACATAAAAATGCCTCTCATGCAGCCGACTGCATTTGGTTGGGGATGTGAATGGGGGAAGTACGGGCGCTGCAGAAGCGGTGTGTTCCCAATTAGGATTGGCGAATGCAGCAGGAAGGGCACTATGGGCATGACGGGCCTGTGTTTGTCTTTTTGGTGGCAGCGGGACACTACTTGTGCTTGCCACCTCACCAGCTTGAACTGCACTTATGGGACTCGCCACGTCACCAAGTGTTACTGCAGTGCTGGTTTGACTACGACCGGGGTGTACTAGGCCGCTGGTGCTTGCCAGTTCAATAAAAAGCTTCCAAAAAAACTGTTAGCGATCGCAGGGATCAGGCCTGACTCTGCAAACGCTGCAGTTATGCGTTTAGTGTTTTGTAAGTGACAGTGATCGATCGATACTGCACTTGGGTGGGCTGGGCTGGGCTGGGCGGAGGGGCAAAATGCAGGTGCTAGCAGGTATCTGGGCTGATCCCGCTAACACTGCGTTTTTGGGAACCCTAAACTGCTGGGGACGCTAGTATAGATCTGATCGGATCAGATATTGATCCGTTCAGATACTATACCACTAAAGGAGGCGTATGCTGCGTGCGTGGGTGTTAGTGGTACTGGCGCTAACCTGACGCTGCCTGGGGCCGGTGCTTGCTAGTTCACCAAAATGCTACCAAAAAAACTGTTAGCGATCGCAGGGATCAGGCCTGACTCTGCGAACGCTGCAGTTATGCGTTTAGTGCCTTGTAAGTGACAGTGATCGATCGATACTGCACTTGGGTGGAGGGGCACAACGCAGGTGCTAGCAGGTATCTGGGCTGATCCCACTAACACTGCGTTTTTGGGAACCCTAAACTGCTGGGGACGCTAGTATAGATCTGATCGGATCAGATATTGATCCGTTCAGATACTATACCACTAAAGGAGGCGTATGCTGCGTGCGTGGGTGTTAGTGGTACTGGCGCTAACCTGACGCTGCCTGGGGCCGGTGCTTGCTAGTTCACCAAAATGCTACCAAAAAAACTGTTAGCGATCGCAGGGATCAGGCCTGACTCTGCGAACGCTGCAGTTATGCGTTTAGTGCCTTGTAAGTGACAGTGATCGATCGATACTGCACTTGGGTGGAGGGGCACAACGCAGGTGCTAGCAGGTATCTGGGCTGATCCCACTAACACTGCGTTTTTGGGAACCCTAAACTGCTGGGGACGCTAGTATAGATCTGATCGGACCAGATATTGATCCGTTCAGATACTATACCACTAAGGGAGGTGTATGGTACGTGCGTGGGTGTCAGTGGTACTGGCGCTAATCTGGCGCAGCCTGGGGCTGGTGCTTGCCAGCTCACCAAAATGCTACCAAAAAAACTGTTAGTGATCGCAGGGATCAGGCCTGACTCTGCGAACGCTGCAGTTATGCGTTTAGTGCCTTGTAAGTGACAGTGATCGATCGATACTGCACTTGGGTGGATTGGGCTGGGCTGGGCCGGGCGGAGGGGCACAACGCAGGTGCTAGCAGGTATCTGGGCTGATCCCGCTAACACTGCGTTTTTGGGAACCCTAAACTGCTGGGGACGCTAGTATAGATCTGATCGGACCAGATATTGATCCGTTCAGATACTATACCACTAAGGGAGGTGTATGGTACGTGCGTGGGTGTCAGTGGTACTGGCGCTAATCTGGCGCAGCCTGGGGCTGGTGCTTGCCAGCTCACCAAAATGCTACCAAAAAAACTGTTAGTGATCGCAGGGATCAGGCCTGACTCTGCGAACGCTGCAGTTATGCGTTTAGTGTTTTGTAAGTGACAGTGATCGATCGATACTGCACTTGGGTGGGCCGGGCGGAGGGACAAAACGCAGGTGCTAGCAGGTATCTGGGCTGATCCCACTAACACTGCGTTTTTGGGAACCCTAAACTGCTGGGGACGCTAGTATAGATCTGATCAGATCAGATATTGATCCGTTCAGATACTATACCACTAAGGGAGGCGTATGCTGCGTGCGTGGGTGTTAGCGGTACTGGCGCTAATCTGACGCTGCCTGGGGCGACGCATATCACCGCCGGGCGACCGGGGGGCTAAACCTTTATTCGGTAATAAACGGCGGGTGCCCTGACACTATAAAAAATAAACAAACTAACCAGCGTCACCCGTAACAGTTATACGGTGATCAGTGGTGAAAGGGTTAACTAGGGGGCAATCAAGGGGTTAAAACATTTATTAGATAGTATATGGGGGTCCCTGTCGCTATAAAACGCTGACGGCGAACCTAAATATTTACCTCACTAACTAGCGTCACCAGCGACACTAATACAGCGATCAGAAAAATGATCGCTTAGTGACACTGGTGACAGGGGGTGATCAAGGGGTTAAAACTTGGTTAGGGGGGTATCCTAGACCTACAGGGGGGTAATACTAACTGTCCCAACACTGTAACTGTCACAAACTGACACCAATGCAGTAATCAGAAAAAAAAAAAAAAAAAAACTGCTGGTGTCAGTTTGTGACAGGGGGGGGGTGATTGGGGGGGGATCGGGGTGTTTTGTGTGCCTGGCATGTTCTACTGTGTGTGTGTGTGTGTTGTGCACTCACTCACTTGTCTTCTCTCCTCGGGCCGGAACGGAAATTACCGAGCCGAGGAGAGATGACATCATTTCCTTTGCTGCTGTTTAGCATACAGCAGCAAAGGAATGTTCTCATTGGCCGGCGGCGATCGCGAGGGGGGGGCCACGAACGGATGGCCTCCCCCTCATCTCCGATCGCCGTGGGAGAAAAGACGACCGCCTCGGGCACCGGGGGGGGGGTCCGATCGGACCCCCCACCCGCGGAAGGCAAATCACGTACATGTACGTGATTTTGCCTGTCCGTGCCACCTTGCCGACGTAAATCGGCGTGAGGCGGTCGTCAAGTGGTTAAACAGAGATCTCATCATGCAGTATATTAAAAAACGTCTTGGTTTATTAAAAAAAAAAATCATCATTCAACTCACATTGTAAACATCTTTTGTATTAAAACCAGTGGTAAGTTCAGCTCAAGCTCATCGTATTCTGGGTCACAGAGACACAGGAAATGACATCACAGGCTCCTCCCGACACGTTGCGTCACTAGTCACGCGACTTCCTCAGGGACCCAGGGACGGTTCAGGCTGGTGGTTATGGTGCAATGGTGTGGGGGATATTTTCTTGGCACACTTTGGGCTCCTTAGTACCAAATGAGCATTGTTTAAACACCACGGCTTACCTGAGTATTGTTGCTGACCATGTCCATTCCTTTATGACTACAGTGTACCCATCTTCTGATGGCTCCTTCCAGCAGGATAATGCACCATGTCACAAAGCTCAAATCATCTCAACACTTGTTTCTTAAACATGACAATGAGTTCACTCACTTCACTGTACTCCAGTTGCCTCCAAAGTCACCAGATCTCAATCCAATAGAGCACCTTTGGGATGTGGTGAAATGGGAGATTCACATCATGGATGTGTAGCCAACAAATCTGCAGCAATTGCGTGATGCTATCAGAATTAGAAATAGACTTGAAAAACTTAACATTAATAGTAGGTATACAGTAAATGGACGTGACCTGACACACACTATATGAAACACATGGCGGCCTCCATCCCTGATTTGGTAGATAGAAAGGAGGAATTTTGTGGGACTTTGAATGAGGGTACACCATGTTAAGAGAAAATGGCAACATAAAAATTAAATTACAGTATATGATTTATTTATTACAGTCTAGAATACATATCAAATATTTTGTATCAAATAGATAGGTATTCACCGGACTTACACTAAATATGCTGCTCATAGCTTGCAATACAAATAACAAGTAGACATGGCAAATATACATGGTATAATAAATCGATTGAAAGACAAATGTAATAAAAACAAGTAACTGTTGGCATCTAGTGGCACTCTACGCGTTTCCTGGCATTACAGCCATTCATCAGGAGTGTTATGAAGTAATATACTGGGAAAGAAAGAACAGGGGTTAATGATAATGCCCTTAGAATAAGGGAGGGCAGGGGAATTATGTCCCAACAAGGTGGAGATAGATTGGGATACTTACTAACAGCCTCAAGGCCAAGTCCAGTATCCACCAAGGAAGACGGGGGTAAGAGGCATGATGTCTCCCCCGGGGTTGAAACAGGGGAACCCTCCAAGGACGGAGAACAGCACCTGGAGCCCAACATAGTGGTCACAGCATGATCCATTAGACTATGTGTACACCAAAAGTGCATGGTGTTCCTAGAAAAAATGTGTCAAAAAAAGGATTAGTCAAGTGTGTAAAAGTGTAAAGGTAATGCTTTCAAAGGTAGAAGAGAGATTTGGGTTATTGTAGACTGCAGATCTCTCCATAAAGAGGACCTGCCATCTCTTATTTCTATTTCAAGGGATGTTTACATTCCTGCTTGCTTGTGGCTGTCGGAGTCTTGCTATGCCTCATGGGACTTGTAGTTCTGTAACAGCTGGAGGTCCGTTAATTGCATATACCTGCTCTAGGGTCTCTACTAAAATATATATTTTTTGGAGGTTCTAAGTAATTTTCTAGCAAAAAATAGATTTTTACCTTTAAACAAAAAGTGCCAGAAAAGGCCTGGTCTTCAAGTGGTTTAATCGATTTTCAAAGGGTTGGCGGTGCAATTCACATTAATTTTTTTTTCACTTAAAGGTAAGCGCTTTACATGTATGGTGTTTAAATTTTACTGTACATGTTCTGTCATATGCAACAGCAATGAGGGCTCATTCACATTCATGCAGTGACCTCTGTTTTTCTGCACAGGTCACATACGTTGTTTCCTATTTGCCCCATTTACACTTAAGTTGCGATGAGGAAAAAATGCACACATTTTGCTGCAGTGCTTTAGATGTGATCAGTGTGCATCGCACCATGCTGCTGTGTGATGACTGTACAGTACATTGTACAACCTCAATAGTTTCAGTTGTAAATGGTGTGATTCACTGAAACAGCATATAGAGAAGCCCGGAGCAAAGTAAGAAATACATAGGCGAAGGGCGGACATGACAGGGTTAACAGGGAGATGGTATCATGAGAAAGGGAAAATGTTTGGTGCCGAGGGGGAGGGGCCATGGAAGGTGTTAAATTCTGTCCCCGCCCTGATGAGTCATCACAAGCGTGGGGGAAAGTTACAGGGAGCAGACAGCATGGCTGATGTGGAGAGGATCTTGGCCCAGCTTATGGAGGAGGCAGCGGCGCGGGGGGCTTCATGGCTATAGGACACTCTGGGGACTGTGTTACAAGGCTTTGAGCCTTTGCCAGGTACGAGGGGACGGAGGTCCAGACCGCCGGATCGGTTCTCCCCGGACCGCAATGCGGGACCGCAGCGGAGGGTGGGGGGTGGTGATTCTGCTGGGACCCTGTCGGGTCCGGCGGCGTAGCGGGCAGCGTTAGTGGCCAGGGGGTGCCCGGTTACTGTTCTAGGACAGCAGGGGAGATCGAGCAGCTCATTGCAGGCCCCTGGGGGGAACATGCGGCCTACAAGGCGCAGGGACAGTGTGAGTGCGGGCCCCTCCCCCACCATCAGGAGACTGTCACAGGAGATCGGACACGCTGTGCAGAGGAGGATGGCGTCACAGGGGACAGGACACACGGAGCAGAGGGCTATGGTGGCAGTCCCTGGGCTTTCTAACACTGCAGCAGGGGACCGAAAAGAGAACGATCGTGGGAGGAGATCAGGATTGGTGCATGGGAGAGCGGAGGCTGGCAGGACTGAGGTTCAATGCACTGGTCCTGGCAAGGCTGTCCAAAAAATCATCAGAGGGCTATGCTGCGCGGAGGCAGGGTCGGAGGTCAGCAGTTCTAGCGGCAACCAGGGCTGCATCGCATGGTGGGCCAACATCTGAGGAGGAAGAAGGATTGGAGCTGAGGTCCCCAGGAAACCAGTCCGGATCTGATGAGGAGGCGGGGCCATTAACCGGGAGCGTGCGGTCGGAGGAACACGGATGATCGGCCGAGGGGTCCACGCCTGTGCAGCCGGGTAAGTTACCTTCTTCTATGCAGGTGTGGGAATGTCTGATACTGTTGGAGTTAGTAGTGGCTTAGCTGGGTCCGCTCCGGGTGCGGGGGTTTCGGGACCGTCCGGGGGGACTGCTGGGTTATTGGGGTTTTTTGGCCGGAATAAAGGACCTGGTACAGAAATTTGAGAATGCGGAAAGAGTCGCAGCTGGGCCAGCATCGACATGGGTCTCACAAGTGGGAGTGCCGGGGATGCCGGTGCGGCTGGAGGGAGCTCGGTGGTGCCAGTGGTTGCGCCTAAAAATCCCTGCTCCTGCTGTGGCGTCAACGGTGGGTAGTTCCCCGCAAGGGGACGTTAAAGGCAGAGGGAAGGCGGGACATCGTCAGTTTGGGAGATGCAGCAAAATGTGAAGTATATGTCTGCTTTGAGGGGCCACTGGGAGCTCATCTGAAACAGGAGGTGCGGGAAAAACTGTGGAAAGGTGAGTACGTTGAGATATTTTCCCTGCTGCTTTTAAAAAAAAAAAAAAAATGTAACCTGGACAGGGTAAAACCGGATGATTCCAAGAAGGAGGACGAGGAACTGGTTACATGCGTTCGCGATAATGGCAAGTGTCATAGGGGAGAAGAATCCCGAACATTATTCGGGGATCTTCTGCTAACAGGATGCTATAGGGGAGGCCTACAGGGTTTATGGCGGTACAGGATGGCTGCGGTATGATTTCGTCAACGCAGAGCGGTAAGGCCAGAACTGAGATGGGATCACAAGGACATCAGCTTGTGGATGCGCCTGATGACGTCACCGAGGGCTCCCAGCCAGTTTTTTCCAGGAGGGGCCGGTGGACCTTCGGCCCAGGGACAATCGGCCGAAAACAAAAAAGGGGTATGTTGGCAATATAATTCAGGGACCGGTAAGTTTGGAGGTGCATGTTGGTACAAGCATGAATGTTCTGGGTGCGGAGGAACTCATCCGGGGTCCAGATGCTTTAAACAGGAAAAAAGGCCGCGCTGGAGAGGCTGAAAGCTGGAGGGAGGACCCCGGTGAAGGTGCGCAGAATGCGGCCGTTCCTAAGTAGGTATCCGGACAGGGAGGCGGCGAGGTTGTTAGAGTCAGGTTTTACAGTAGGTTTTGGGATTTCGTGTAATTTAGAGGTTGTTCCCCCCGTTCCGCGCAATTTGAGGTCGGCAATGCAACATCCGGACGTGGTTTCGGAGAAACTAAATAAGGAGGTGGCTTTAGGGAGAATGGGGGGTCCTTTCCCATTACCGCCTTTTGCCGATTTGGTAGTATCCCCGTTGGGGGTGGTGCCAAAGAAAGAACGGGATAAGTTTAGGCTCATTCATCACCTCTCCTTCCTAAAAAGGGGATCGGTGAATTATGCAATTGATCAGGCAGATTGTTCAGTGTCTTATACATCATTTGATGCTGCGGTGGGGTGGGTACGGCGTTACGGCAAGGGAGCGTTAATGGCTAAGGCAGATGTGGAGTCAGCCTTTCGGCTTCTTCCGGTTCACCCGGATAGTTTCCGGTTGCTGGGATGCCATTGGAATAACCAATTTTATGTGGACCAATGCTTGCCGATGGGCTGCTCTGTGTCGTGCGCATTATTTGAACAGTTCGGTTCTTTTGTAGAATGGGTAGTACGGGATGTGTCAGGCATGAATTTGGTTATCCACTATTTGGACGATTTCCTTTGCATAGGACCAGCTGCTTCCAGAATCTGCGCGGTGCTCCTGACATCGCTGGAGCACATAGCGGATAGGTTTGGCATTCCATTGGCACCCGAGAAGACGGAAGGACCTGGTAAGGTCATCAGTTTTCTGGGCATTGTCCTGGACTCGGTGGCAAAGGAATGCAGGTTACCAGAAGATAAGTTGGCGGACCTAAAAAGGGAAATCGCAGGTATGATTGGGTTGCGCAAAGTTCAGCTTCGAGATTTGCAATCGCTATTAGGTAAGCTGAATGGTGCGTGCTGCAGTTTGCCAATGGGGAGGGTTGTTTGCCGCAGGCTAGTGGCCAGCACAGCTGGTATTCAGTCCCCGAGGCACTATGTGAGATTGAGAAAAGAACACAGGGAGGACTTGAGGGTATGGCATACCTTCTTGGAATCCTTTAATGGACGGGCGCTATGGATGTCGGAGCCAGTCAGCAACTTTGACCTCGAACTGTTCACGGATGCGGCCGGTTCCACAGGTTATGGGGCGTTCTTTCACGGGCAGTGGAGTGCGGGTACATGGCCAGGGGAATGGATTGAAGTGGGTTTTACAAAAAACCTAGTGCTGCTGGAACTGTTTCCGGTGGTTTTAGCAGTTGTATTGTGGGGTGGGGCCTTTAAGGATCGAAAAGTGAGGTTTCATGGGTACAATTTAAGTGTGGTGCAAGTGATTAACAGGATTACTGCATCATTCCCGCCAGTGATTAGGTTGTTACAACACTTGGTTTTGAGACGTTTGCAGTTGAATGCTTTCATTCATGCAGTAAACCTCCCGGGTGTGGAGAATGTTATCGCTGATGCGCTGTCTCGCTTCCAGTGGGACAGGTTCTGCGAGTTGGCGGCGGAGGCGGAGCGGCACAGGGTGCCTTGTCCCGAATGGTTGTGGGGGATAGCATTGGCTTCGTCGCCGGATGGAGCAGGAAGTCGGTAAGTGAGGTGACCTGGTCAGCATACTCGAAAGTATGGCATGAGTGGCAGGCGTTGGTGCAAGAGGTGGGTGATGAGTCGGTGGATGGTGCAGTGGGGCTCCTGGTGTATTATGTGGCGAGAATGATGGAGGAGGGAGTGCCTGCATCGGCACTGCATAAGCAGTTAGCGGGTTTAGCGTTTTTGTTCAAATTACAAGGCCAGCCTGACTTTACAAAGGATTTCTGGGTGAGGCAGGCGATGAAAGGCTATCGGCAATCGGTGGTTCGTACGGACTCCAGGAGACGATAACCTTTCAGATTTTAACAGGTATGGTAGCACAGTTGGTGGGGGTTTGTTCCTCTGACTACGAGTGCACCATGTTTACGGCGGCATTTTTGCTGTCTTTCTTCGGGGCATTTCGTATTGGGGAATTGGTTAGTCCGTCAAAGAAGGTACAAGGGGGAATTGGGATACAGGAGGTGGCATGCGGAAAGGATGTTTTGTTATATTTTCATAGGTCAAAGACGGATCAAATGGGTAAAGGGAGGTTGGTGCAGGTTTTCCCAGTGCCGGGTTCGGCTTTGTGCCCAGTGGAAGCGGTTAAGGGATTTATGGGTATCCGCAAAAGGGGGGGTCCCTTGTTGGTGCATTTCGATGGGGTTCCGTTATCACGTTATCAATTTGTGGCCGTATTTAGAAAATGTTTAAGGGCTTTGGGTTTGAATGAGAAGGAATTTTCGTCTCATTCCTTTCGGATTGGGGCTGCGACAGAGGCGGCTAGAAATGGGATGGATGCAGAGGCTGTAAAACGCATAGGGCGGTGGGAATCGCGGAGGTTCCAGATATATGTTAGGTCTCATCTGGTGGTGGGGCTGTAAAATGTTAATTGGGAAGAATCCTGTTCATATTGGGGGTTAGGTTTGCAGAATACTGGTGATCATGGGTATTGTTTTTGGGTCATTTTCTTTACAGGTTCAGCGGCAGGCCTGGTTTGGATATTGGGCCATTCCTTTGTGAGCTACGGGGCCAGGAGGGGAGATGTGAGATTTGAAGGTAGACAGTTGGGTTTTTCATAGGAAGGAAGCCTGCATTAAGTGGTTTTGGTTCCCGGGTATGTTGTGGGGAAGATTGATTTCTGAGGTGCAGCGTTATGCGCTTAGGGACAGGGCACCGGATGTTTTAGTTTTGCATTTAGGGGGCAATGATTTGGGGGTGAGATCTATGGTGTATATATCACGGGACATCAAATTTGATGTCTGGCGTTGGATGCAGGAGTTTTCAAAGATGGTTATAGTTTGGTCCGACATGGTGGCTCGGACAACATGGAGGATGGCCAGGTCGTTTGAGGGTGTTAATAGGGCACGGAGGGAGATTAACCGGGAGGTGAGTAAGTTCATGGTGAAGAATGGGGGATTGGCTATTAGGCATTTGGAATTAGAGTTCGAAACTTGGAGGTACTTGAGGAGAGATGGCGTTCATTTAAATGATGTGGGTATTGATCTGTGGGCGTTGGGACTGCAGGACGGTATCCAGAGAGCTATTTGGGTGTGGAGGTGCACCAAAAGGTAAGGTTGTTACCTTTGGGTGCTGTGGCGGGCGTTTTGGTCTTTGCAGGGGAAAGAAGATATGGCACAATGAGAATTTCGGGAACTAGCGTTGCTATGGTCCTGATGGTACTGATGGTGGTTTCCGGATAACGGAGGTTAGACGGAAAGTGTTAATGGGGGCACTGCGGTCATTGGTTGTCTCTGAGCCAGCTTGTCGGCTTGAGGCCTATTATTTCATTAAGAGAAGGGCCGCAGTGCAATATGGTTATGTTACTGATGTTTTACGAATCTCCTGCAAAGACCAACGCTAGATAGATGAGGAATCTTTGAATAACAGATGTGTTTTTGTTATGGTATTTATTGTTTAATAAAGTAGGCTGCTACGGCCTTTTATAACTCCAACCCTCTGGTCTGGTCTTGATTGTTTAGAATAAGGTTAAGAGGTTGGGGTTTTTTAGGTAATGGGAATCACATCTGTTATACAACAGTCAAGAGAAGCCCGGAGCAAAGTAAGAAATACATAGGCGAAGGGCGGACATGACAGGGTTAACAGGGAGATGGTATCATGAGAAAGGGAAAATGTTTGGTGCCGAGGGGGAGGGGCCATGGAAGGTGTTAAATTCTGTCCCCGCCCTGATGAGTCATCACAAGCGTGGGGGAAAGTTCCCGCCCACCCTCCCTAAATAAAAAAAAAAAAAAAAAAAAAAAAAAAAAAAAAAAAAAAAAAAAAATTGGAAAAGTGAATTGGGTAGTTTTGGTTGTGTGTTTTTTCTTTTTCTTTTCCAAAACAGGTTTGTGGAAGTTGGATGTCGTAGCAGTGGCGGGCGTTTTGGTCTTTGCAGGGGAAAGAAGATATGGCACAATGAGAATTTCGGGAACTAGCGTTGCTATGGTCCTGATGGTACTGATGGTGGTTTCCGGATAACGGAGGTTAGACGGAAAGTGTTAATGGGGGCACTGCGGTCATTGGTTGTCTCTGAGCCAGCTTGTCGGCTTGAGGCCTATTATTTCATTAAGAGAAGGGCCGCAGTGCAATATGGTTATGTTACTGATGTTTTACGAATCTCCTGCAAAGACCAACGCTAGATAGATGAGGAATCTTTGAATAACAGATGTGTTTTTGTTATGGTATTTATTGTTTAATAAAGTAGGCTGCTACGGCCTTTTATAACTCCAACCCTCTGGTCTGGTCTTGATTGTTTAGAATAAGGTTAAGAGGTTGGGGTTTTTTAGGTAATGGGAATCACATCTGTTATACAACAGTCATGCACCACCTCCTGGCAAAACTGACACCAGCCTGCATACAAAGACCTAATTTACACTTTTATTATTATTATTATACAGGATTTATATAGCGCCAGCAGTTTACGCAGCGCTTTACAACATTAGGGAGGACAGAACAAGTACAATACAATTCAATACAGGAGGAATCAGAGGGCCCTGCTCGTTAGAGCTTACAATCTAGGAGGGAGGGTCAAGTTATACAAAAGGGTAATAGCTGTGGGGGATGAGCTAATGGAGAAAATAGTGCAGTTGTTAGATGGAGGCAGGATAGGCTTCTCTGAAGAGGAAAGTTTTCAGCTATCGCCTAAAAGTGGATACATTTGGAGACAGTCTGACAGATTGGGGTAGGGAATTCCAGAGGATGGGCGAGGCTCGGGAGAAGTCCTGGAGGCGGATATGGGAGGAGGTGATGAGGAAACTAGAGAACAGGAGGTCCTGGGAGGAACCGAGAGGACGATTAGGTTAGTATTTTGAGACTAGGCTAGTGATGTAGCTGGGGGCAGAGTTGTGGATGGCTTTCTAACTTATTGTTAGTATTTGTGTTTGGGAGGCGGAAAAAAAACGTGTGACTGAGCTACGTTTTTTACCACCCCCCACCAACAAGCACTCCTCCTTATGCTGTGCAGGCAGTGGAGAGGGAAGTACATTTACCATGATGAGGTGTGACAAAACAATCCCTGCTATCAGGTTCAAGGAGTTAAAGCAGGCAGTGGGGGAGGTGAATAGCAATACAAATTTTGTCTGTAATACAGCCGTGGCCAAGAGTTTTGAGAATGACACAAATTTTAATTTTTACAGTCTGCTGCCATAGTTTTTATGATGGCAATTTGCGTATACTCCAGAATGTTATGAAAAGTGATCAGATGAATTGCAATTAATTGCAAAGTCTCTCTTTGCCATGAAAATTAACTTAAAGAGGAGTTCCAGCCTGGGGAGAAAAAAATTAAGTCAGCAGCTACAACTACTAATATAAGGGCACCTACCTGTCCAGGGAGCCCGCAATGTCGACACCCCCAGCCGATCCATCCATAGGCTTTCAGGTGCAGGCGTCAGCATTGCAAGTAAGGGAAACCGGCAGTGAAGCCTTCAGGCTTCACTGCCGGTTTCCTACTGTGCAAGTGCGAGTTGCTCTGCGCTTTCTGAATGGTCCCACAAGGCAAGGGGGGGAGAAGGAGAACACGATAAAACTGCAGAAGTGACATACCTCGTTGCGGTGACATGGGAAGGCAGTCCCAAAGAAAACATACCAAAAAGGTATGAAGGTGTGTTCTTTTGTTTGAAATTGAGTTCAATTTTTGCTTGGAACTCTGCTTTAATCCCATAAAAACATTTCCACTGCATTTGTGAAGAAGTCTTCAGGGCACCCAAGAAAGTCCAACAAGCATCAGGACCGCCTCCTACAGTTGATTCAGCTGCGGGATCAGGGCACCACCAGTGCAGGGCGTGCTCAGGAATGGCAGCAGGCAGGTGTGAGTGCATCTGCACGCACAGTGAGAAGACTTTTGGAGGATAGCTTGGTGTCTAGAAGGGCAGCAAAGAAGCCACTTCTCTCCAGGAAAATCATTAGGGAGTTGCAGACTGATATTCTGCAGAAGGTACAGGGAGTGGACTGCTGAGGACTGAGGTAAAGTAATTTTCTCTGATGAATCCCCTCATTTCTATCAATGTAAAGGGGTTGAACCCCCCCCACAAAAGTGCTCTGTGGTGCTTTAGAACCTGAAACATATGAAGGCTCACATCTGCTTCCTCCAGGAGACTCATTTCCGTGCCGATAAAATACCGAATTTCCATGATCGCTTTTTCCCCAACAGTTTACCATGGCTGCTCTTCTGATTCTAATGCCGCGTACACACGACCGGACTTTACGGCATAGTTTGCTCGGCGGACTTTTCGACGGACTTTACGAATGAACGGACTTGCCTACACACGATCAACCAAAGTCCGACGGATTTGTACGTGATGACGTACGACCGGACTAAAACAAGGAAGTTCATAGCCAGTAGCCAATAGCTGCCCTAGCGTCGGTTTTTGTCCGTCGGACTAGCATACAGACGAGCGGACTTTTCGACCGGACTCGAGTCCATCGGATAGATTTGAAACATGTTTCAAATCTAAGTCCGTCAAACTTTTGAGAAAAAAAAGTCCGCTGGAGCCCACACACGATCGAATTGTCCGGCGGATTTCGGTACGCCGGACAAAGTATGCCGGAAAGTCTGCTCGTGTGTACGCGGCATAAGTCCAAGGGTGTAAGTATTCTGGTTCGTAGCTCTATTCCGTGGTTGGTGCCGGACCAGTGAAGTGACAGACTCTGTGAAAAGGACTCTTGGAAGGTCCTTGGTCACCTTGGTGAAACTCTACCTCCCTAACTCGAACCAGATTGACTTCCTGGAACCAACTCTGACCAAGCTGGGTGACTTTGCGGACGGTGCAGTGATCCTGGGGGGTGATATGAACTTCACTATGGATCCGACCCTTAATGCGTCAAGGAGCACCTTTCAGATTTCATATGCGGCATTGAAACGCCTAAAGAAGAATTTCTATGCTTTCCATCTTGTGGACGTCTGGAGAATTTTTAACCCGACTCAAAGAGACTACACATTTTATTCACATCCCCATGACTTCTACACCAGAACTGATCTCTTCATGATGCCCCATTCACTTCTGTCCAGGGTAACGTCTGCCTCGATTGGCTCCATTACGTTCTCAGACCATGCTCCGGTCTCCTTAGACATCAACTAGTGGATGCGGAAGCTTAATGATTCCTTGAGGTCATGGAAGAAGTGTCCAGGGAAATGAGAAACTTTTTCTCTTCCAACGTGAGCCCAGACAGTGCTCCCACAATGGTCTTCCCACAATGGTCTGGGAAGCTCATAAGAGCTACATTAGGGTAATCTTGATCAAGATCGGATCCCGTCTCAAGAAGGCTAGAACTCAGCAAACTGTCGACCTCCTGGAAAAGATCTGGTCCCTAGAGGCCATTCGAAAAAAATCGTTAGCTGTTCTGGTATTAGCGGACCTTACTAATCTGAGAAGACAAGTGCGCTCCCTGGCTTTAGTCAGGGCCAAGGTCATGATCGCAAAATGCAAATGTACATTCTATGAACATAGTAACAAGTACGGTAAACTTTTAGCAAGGGCCCTGAGAGCACAACCCCAAACATTTATACCCAAACTTCTCAGTGATGGTAAAACAAAGGTACACGCTACAGAGGAGATTGCTGACCTGTTTCACAAGTATTATACTTCTCTCTATAATCTTCTGTGCCCGTCCTCTGGGAGGGAGAAATCTGCTGAACGCAAAGCCATACGGGAATATCTGCAAAAGTCAGGTTTGCCTCGTCTGTCCCACGAGATATTGACAGCCCTGGAAGCCCCTCTTTCTAGTGACCCTGGCGATAGCCCGAATGCAAACAGGCAAGGCCCCTGGCCCGGATGGGTACTCCCTCTTGTATAAGACCTTTGGGGATCTTTTGACCCCACATAGTGTATAATGACACGGGAGAGGGGGTGATTCCCCCGGAGGACACGCTAAGGGGCCTACATGACGGTGATCCCTAAGGAGGGAAAGGACCCACTACATTGCCAAAACTATAGGCCGATATCTCTCCTAAATGTGGATCTAAAAATTTTCACCAAAGTCCTCTCTCGATATGCTTAATGGGACTGATTCCTCAATTAGTCCACTCTG
This sequence comes from Aquarana catesbeiana, assembly GCF_042186555.1. Classification (NCBI taxonomy): domain Eukaryota; kingdom Metazoa; phylum Chordata; class Amphibia; order Anura; family Ranidae; genus Aquarana; species Aquarana catesbeiana. Next base: position 602,156,136 of record NC_133326.1, on the reverse strand, counting down.
ACCAAGTGGGTTTTGTACCCGTGAGGGAGGCACATGACAACACTACAATGGCGATTAACTTGATTCATGCCGCTCGGACACGGGGTGCCCCTGTGTTGCTCCTCCCAACCGACGCTGAAAAGGCCTTTGACAGGGTGAACTGGTTCTTCCTGATGGAGACCCTTCGATGTGTGGGGCTAGGGCAATGGATGATGAATTAGATACAAGCCATTTACTCTTGTCCGTTGGCCCAAGTGAAGGTGAATGGTCACCTCTCCTCATTCTTCGGGGTAGCCAATGGGATGAGACAGGGGTGCCCCCTGTCCCTCTTGATATTTATCCTGACCCTCGAACCCTTTCTTCGCTCAATTAGAGACAATCCTGATATCACGGACCTTTCCCTGGGCGATTCGTTGTTCCCAAATATTGCGGCATTTGCTGACGACCTTGTATTCTTCGTAACCCCCTGGTGTCTATCCCAAACCTACTATTGGAATTGAAGACTTATGGGGCACTTTCTTTTTTCAAAATCAACTACCAGAAATCAGAGGCATTGAACATCTCCATGCCGGCCTCTCTGGCTACGTTACTTCGGGCAGATTTCCCTTTTAAATGGGCAGTGTCTCACATCAAATACCTGGGCATCTTTTTGCAGAATATAACAGAGGACATTTTCCCTCTCAATTTTCCTCCCCTTTTGACGGCTATTAAAAAAGACCTTCAGTCTTGGCAGCACGTACTGTTCTCATGGTTTGGTCGCTGTGGCATAGTAAAAATGAATATTATGCCTCGGCCGTTATATCACCTGCAGGCCCGCCCCGTCCGGATCCAGAGTACCTTTCTTAGGGCGGTGAACCGTGCTCTGGTCACATTCCTCTGGGCCCAGAAACCCCCACGGCTAGCTCAGTCAATTTTGAGATTACCAAAGTTGTTGGGCGGTATGGCTTTAACGGACGCCAACCTTTACCACATAGCTTGCAATCTGACTCGAATCCTGGACTGCTGTCGCCATGGCCCTTTGAAACAGTGGGTTCAAGTGGAAAGGCTACTGGCTGGAGCGCAGTTGCATTCGGTACCCTGGTGCCAGATGAACCTGCCAAGCAAGATCTTAGACCACCCCACTGTGGGAGAGACATGGGAGGTTGCCCAAAAAGCCTTTCACAATTTTTCCATCGCGCCCATGCCCTCGCCGCTTACCCATGTAGTTATAAACCTGGCCTACAGTCCGGGACACGGTGACCCTAGATTTCAGGATCTGAAAGGGGTCGGAAGATCCCAGGTCCGTCACTTCCTCATAAACGGACAATGGATGAACAGGCAACATATATGAATGACCCATCGTTGGCGGGTCTGTCCTTCTGGCAAAAACTAGTTAGCCCATTTCATTGGCTCTCTACCCCCCAGAGCCCTTCAGGAGGAGCCTTACTCACTTCGAGTTATTGAGCCTGGAACAGGCCCCTGTGCATCATGCAGTCTCTCAGACCTATCAATTGCTAATATCATCTCCCCAGGATTTCCCAAGTGGGAGCAAGAACTGGGACTTCAATTCACAGAGCAGCAAGTGGAGAGACTTCTTCTCTTCTCTTCTCTTGTAAAACTTCTGTCTGTGCAAACCACAAGGAGGTGGGATATAAGGTGTTGACCCAGTGAGGATCCATAGGATGTCCCCTCAGAGTTATGCTGGAGGTGTGGGGAAGAACCTGGTTCTCTCCTCCACATCTTCTGGTCCTGTCGTCTCCTGCTCTTCTATTGGACCAAGGTTCACCGCATTGTCCAGAAGTTTACAGACTGGGAGTTGCCTTGGACCCCCCCCACGTTCTTCCTCTTGCACTACCACGAGATTCCAAGCAAGATCTATAGGAGATCCATCTTACCTGTCCTGCTCACAGCAGCGAAGAGCTGCATCCCGCTGTTTTGGAAGCGGGCACAGCCGCCGTCGTCGGTGGCCGATTGTTTGAAAAGAGTAGCAGATATCAATGCAATGGAGGACCTGGTGGCCATGGAAAGGGGCCTCCGTGAGAAGTTCCTCAAGAAATGGTTTTATTGACACGAGTTTGTTTACTCAGAGGAGCATGTAGAGCTGGTGACTTAACTCCCCCGGGAGTTGGTACACATGAGTAGGATCCTCGGATATGGATGGAGAGACTGGCTGGTGGTCCCCCCCCTCGCTTCTTCTCTTGTTCTTCTTTGCTGCTTGGCCTTAGGGCCATACAATCTATGTTTTGAATAAAATGGTGTAAACCGTCAAAAATTGTGCGGGGTGCAGAGACTTCCTAGACCTTGAAGCTTACTTTCTAGTCTGCAATTCCATGTTAATACCACTAACATCATTGTGCTGTTTGTACATGTGGTTTTTGTGCGTGGAGGTGTTTCACTGTATGTGCATCAAGGCTGATGTTTCTGTATCACCGTATGCCTTTTCTAAATAAAGGATTGAAGAAAAAAAAAAGAAAAATAAAGAAAAATGAAAAAGATCACTGACACCGTCCACTCCCCCCTTCCTCCCCCACATTGTAAAAAAAAAAGAACAAAAAAATATAAACAATTGTAAAAAATGATTAAAAAAAATAAAATAAATAAAAAACTACAGACACAGTCCACTGTCACAAAAAAATATCGGTAATCGGTATCAGCGACTACTTGAAAAAAGTATCAGTACTTCTTGTACTCGGGCTTAAAAAAGTGGTATCGATGCAACTCTACTTGTAATTATACTTCACTATACCATAATTACATCTGACAAAAAGATCTAAGAACACTGAAGCAGCAGACTTTGTGGAAATGAATATTTGTGTCATTCTCCAAACTTTTGTCCATAGCTGTAGATATTAGTAGTATTTGCCTGTTAAATTATGAGACCCACTGCAGTCTACAAACTGGTGTCTGTTTAGGGGTTGAACATGGCTATAACACAGACAAAAATGACAGCACAATCAATTTTTTTTTTTGCAGATGCAGAAAAAAAAAATAGCTTATGTTACCTAAGATCACCCACAATTTTGATCCAAAACTTACAGTATCCAAGCCCCTGACCCCAACCAGCAGTGTTCTGCTGGCCCTGTGAGCTCATCAATGAAATGCCGAAGAATAATGACGTACCTGCTCACCTCTCCAGAGACAATAAGTTCATAGTTACATAGTAGGTGAGGTTAAAAAAAGACACAAGTCTATCCAGTTCAACCTGTGTGTATGCGTTTATGTTAATAGCACATTGTATACCCCTGTATGTTGTGATCGTTAAGATACCCATCTAATAGTTTTTTTAAATTGTCCATGCTCCCCACTGATACCACTGCTTGTGGAAGAGAATTCTACATCCTTTCCGCTCTGACAATAAAGAACCCTCTACTTTATGAGGGTTTATGGTTAAACTTTTTCTCTTCTAAATTTTAGTGAATGGCCGCGTGTCTTTTTAAACTCCCTTTCAATGAAAAGTTTTTTCCCTATGCTAGGGTCAGCAGTAAGATATTTGTACATTGCTATCATACCTCTCCTCTCTTCTCACTCATGTCACTACAAAATAATAAGAGTGCTCTGCTGGAGGGACGGTGCAAGATAGACTTTTTTTGGTACTCATTGCTATAACAATCTTACAAAGAAAGCATAAGAAGAATGAAAGGAATGCTGTCATTTACATAACTCACTCCCTGCTCCCAGAGCTTTGCTGAGTCTGCTAACATAATAATTAGGGTTGTTAGGTTTGCTTTGGGAACTCGGCAAATCCCATTTCCTGCCAGTTCTCAGCAGGTCCAACAGATTTTATTTCCAATATACAAAAAATGTCCAGCATGTACTGTACCTCCTTTGTCATTCTCTTGCAAAATGTCTGTCTATAGTCAGCCTGTGTTTTTTTTTTTACGTAACAAATGTTCTGTGCAGTGGTTTTGCACAGAGCAGCTCTGATCCTCTTCTTCTCGGGTCCCCCTCTGACGCTCCAGGCCCCTCCCCCTTTGGCTGTAATTGAAAGCAGTGGGAGCCATTGGCTACAGTTGTTGTGTCTCAGCCAATGAGGAGGCAAAGACCCTGAGAGAGCTTCTGCTCTTGTGCACATTACTGGATCGGGCTTGAGTAAAAGGGGGGAGCTACACACTGAATGTCTTTTACCTTAAAGTTTTATTAAACCCACAAGTAAAATCAGTCTGTATATGCAGTAAAGCATGCTTGTTATACTCACTGTGGAACCTAAGGGGTAAATCCTTTACATTGTGTAAAAAGGCTGTTTGATCCTGTCTTCTCTGATCCTCCCCTTCTTTCACTGTCCCCAATCCATCTGCTGACAGCACAGAGCCCTAGGAGGCACTCTGCACATGCTCAGTTTGGTATGTATTGCTAGAGAGGTTTTTTTTTTTCTTGGGAGGGTGCATGTGATCAGCACAGAGCCAATCAGCACTGTCTAGACAGAGGGTCAGGGGTCCTGCATCCTCATAGGCCAGAGGAGAACGAAAACTGTTCCTACAAACTTTAACCAGTGCTGGGCCAGAAACTGATAGAAGTCACAAGACTGCTATATACTGCTGATGAGAAAAGGTATTTAGCAGTTTATATTTACTAAGATAATTACATTACCATGTTCAGTGTACTGTGGGAGACCAGATATAGTGAATGCAGGGTTCTGGGTTGAGTAACACTACAAAGCAGAGATTGCATTAGGGTAAAAAACCTTCAGCCTTTAGAACCAATTTAAACCCGAACACTAGCTATTATTTTAATCACATTGTTACATTGGTCCAGGTTGAAACAATGTAGTTATGTATATTTCATACCCAATCAATTTCTGTAGTATTGCTTCCTTTATTCAAACAGAAGCAACAGTGCTGCTACCCATACAACATATAGTTGAAAGAGCTCCTGGGTGCCCGATCCACAGCCGTTTCACTGTGTGCATATATATAGAAAGATGATCCGCACACCAACAGTTTCTCTTAAAAATAGTATTGCTTCCTTTGTGTGAAACCTGGAGCTCTAGCCAGTCCCTGTGCTTTCCTATTAAAAACTGACCACTCTAAGCAGGAGAGCACAAAGTGGTCAGTTCCCTTGCTGTGCTGTCCTCCAATAATCAGATTTGTCCTAAAAACACCCCTCCTGCACAGCCATTCACTGGGAAGACCAGTGTGCTACTGTTTCTCCTGCAGCTGAAAACAGAGAATATGTGATCACTTAAATAAAAAGAAAAAAAATATTTATATTGGGTTTTCTTATATCTGTACAGAAATATTTTGCCTTTATTTCTATTTTCACGGTTTCGTATTAGTCAGGAGCCCATTCATGTGTGTAGCAGTAAAACCTGCATGTTACTGCAGCACGTGGTAACCTTTCATCAATTCTGAATGGCACCCAAATACACCCCCACAGTACATGTGCACGGGCAGCAAAAAAATGCAGCATGCATAATTTTTTTTGGTGTGTTGCAGCCTATTCACACCTCATTGTACAAAAAAGCTCAGAGTGGGGATGGGAGAAGCAGCACAAGACACCAATCAGTTGTGCTGCAGTGCAAGAAGCATGTTGACAGTAGTTGAGTGTAGAGTGACAGAAAGATGAGCTCACCTGGCTAATACTTTTCCTTTCACTTTGCAGTCACAAGCTGGGAAAGATCCTGTGTAAGTGTACAGAGGGTATTATACTGAATCAGAATGGTCATACAATATTTATCCATATTTGTAATCATCTTTGACCTGGGCTTTTCTGTGCATGTTTTTCGGTAGGTAAAGAGGCCACAATGCAGCCTAACCTCTCTGACAATTGTTTTTACCCGTGTTAACGAATGGAGAGTTCAATAAAGAGAAAGTTTGAGGACATTCATGGCAATAAGACAATTTTGCTTACCCTCTGTTACTATTACAGAGATACTCATACCTACCACACTACATGATCATTTTTAATTTCTCTTCTTCAGATAGGTAAGTGTTTCTTCCTTTAACCCACTGGACACTTTGTTAAATATAACTAGTTTTCAATAAATGTCCATATCAATTTGCTAGAACACATGACAAAACTTTAAAGGCCTTGTATAGTTTTTATTGCTCATTGATGTGTCAATTTGTAAAAAATTACAATCTGAAAGGTCATGGAATGGTATGTTGGTTTAATTAAACACAAATAAAAATGCATCACCTGCACAGAGTAATGGTAGCCATCATGTGATATGGGACATGTTTCAAAAGAATGTGTTCTGACTGATCTGCACACTTGAATCTGCTGGGGTTCCAGCAGATTCAAGTGTGCATGTGATTGCACAGATACATTGTCCATGGAGTCCACTGTTGCAAGTCCGTGTAACTTCACATATACATTGGCCATACTGTTCATTTGTTCGTTGTGTTTGCAAATAGCATGTAAACTCAACAAACATATATATATATATATATATATATATATATATATATATATATATATATATATACACATGCACACACACACACGTGTGTATATATATATATATATATATATAGATACACATATACACACACACATATGACTCTTTAAATATAAATAGGTATGTGTATATATATATATATATATATATATATATATATATATATATATATATATATATATATATATATATATATATATATATATATACACATACACACACACACATACATACTGTACATATACACACACACATACCCATTTATATTTAAAGAGTCAAAGGGCAAAGTGACAGTGTGTTTGCAAAGGGCCCCTCTATTCTCACCTTACCCTTACCCAAATACTACTCCTTCCAGTATCACAGCCCACAATGCTATCTAGTGCTTCCAGATATGGGGAAGTACGTGACCTCCCCTGTGACAGTTCCTAGGACCTATCAGTTAATCACTAGACCGGAGCACTGGTGATTTTAGCGTCTGTTCTTATGGAGGCAGGAGACCAGGCAAGACGAGTAAAAGGGGGTCAGGGAGGCACTTTGCAGAGACTCTGTCACCTTGTCCTACATGGGAAAGGTAATGGTGCTTTTAATGGCTCCCCAAAGCACATATACAGTCAAAAAAATACGCCTGCACTACAGCGTACCACAACAAATACATTTGAATACTTTATGTGGTGCACTGTGTTGACAAAAATGAGAACATGAATGGGACCTTGCACAGATGCATTTTTCTATGCAGTCCATTAAAGCAAGTGTGGATGATCAAAAAGGTGCTCAGACCAACCAGCAATGTTTCTAATGGTAGCCTCTCACCCACTCCACAGTCCAGGGCTGCCCCGCTGCTTTACTTATCCCCTTTTCTGTAAGCCGAGGGTATCAAGGACCTGCTCCTTGGGGATGCATGATCCATTCACCCCAGGCTCACAGCAAAACATTGCATGAAAATACCGGTAGTTCCACATCAATGCCTGGCACTGACGTAAAGCATTGGTAATAAGAGGTCCCGTGCCATGACCGAACTAATTATACCACCCTGTGTGCAGAGATTAAAAAAAAAAACTAAATCCAGGGGATTAACAGGGGGATCAAGCTTTAAAGATTCATGGTGGAAAACTGGAGTACTCAATGCATTATTTTTTTCAGCTAAACATCCACAGGAGCTGGGTGAACTAATACCTATACATTTCACTGCAACAATATTAATATGGACTGTTATGTCTTCTGCATCTGCCACAAATATTACTGACAGCATAGGGAGGAATGCACAGCTTCCAAATACACTTCAGATTGTGTGCCATTGTGTACAGACCAGAAGGTCCCAACATCCTGCAGTAGAAAAAAAAAAGCAACACTGCAGTAATTCACAATGCTAAGTTCTAATAAAGAAAGGAAAGCAATGCCCACTGTTACTCCATAGCCTATCAATTCAGATGAAATTGGTGACAATGAGTTCTTTACATGTGACCACACATTTTAAGTGCCTCAAATATTCAGCACACAAATTAGCTCCTTCTACTGAATGCAGGTGATCATATGACTAAACTAAGTTTTAATTTACAGAGATCTTGTAATACCATGAACCATAGAAGGATGATAAATAAATGTCACATATAAAAACAATATGCCTCTTTTAGACTGGTGACTGGACCTCTATCCAGGCTGTATATGTACAGCAGCTTGTTCCAGCTGGGGGCTCAGACTGCGTGTAAGTGTGCCAAGATACCACAAGGAGGTAGAAAAGGCTGGGTCACGTATACATGGCACCATGCAGGTACTCTAGCCTGTGTTCCTTCTGCTTCTTTCTTGCCTGTATAATGAAGAGAGAAAAAAAATGTGTAACTGTTTAAAGAATATCTAAGGCCAAGAACAAAAATGTAATATATATTGCAGCTTACTGTTCCGTACATGTACAGGTGCATTAGTTTTAACTTTTCAAGCTTAGAACATTTTCAGCAAGTCCAGAAAATAGCTGTTGATCTTGCCAGAAATGCTGTGTCCTTCCCTCCAAGCTATGTTCTGCAAACCTACAAAATATTTCATCCACATTTAACGAAGATGTAGATTGGAAGATGCGTTTGTAATTCAAACCATAAAAGCAGCCTAGAATGACAACCATGGTTTCCTCCATAGATACAGTAAGTGAGTGAGCGTAGCCACCCAGGGACAAGTAAAGTGATCAGGATCACAAGAAAAAAGCCTGAAAAAAAGAAAACTAATGCATTCACCACATCTATAGACTGGTAAGCTGCAACATTACATTTTTGTTTCGGGATTTTTATACACTTTAAAGCCCAACTCTAGCCCAAACATTCAATTCTGTTTTAGATACAGTAGGGTTGAAGCAACTTTTAAGGTTTTTTTGCCGTGTCCCTGCTGGGGACAAAACACATACAGAAGCTAAATGGTTAGTACTTACACCTGGCAGCATTGGGGTCGTTGGTTTGCATTCCAACCACGACACTACCTGCCTAGAGTTTGCATGTTCTCCCCGTGCCTGCGTGGGTTTCCTCCGGGTACTCTGGTATCCGCCCACATTACAAAAACATGTTGGTGGGTTAACTGGCTCCTGTCTAAGTTGGCCCTAGTATGTGTATGTATGAATGTGAGTTATGGACCTTATACTGTAAGCTCCTTGAGGGCAGGGACTGATGTGAATGTACAATTTATGCGTAAAGCGCTGCGTAAATTGACAGTGCTATATAAGTACCTGTAATAAATAAAAAACAAAATCACATTTGAAGTGGGTAAGGCTGCATTGACACCTGAGCGTATAGTTTTCAGGCGTTTTTTTGCAGAGTTTTTGCAGCGTGTTTGTACAGGTCAGAAGGTCACCAATGTAAAAAGCAAAAAAGGCCTGCAATCTGCCTAAAAAGAAGCTCAGGCGTTTTGCTTTAGGCGACAGAACGCTCAGATGGGAACAGGGGCCATTTAAATGAATGGGATTTTGCTTGTTGGGCATTTTCAATCTTTTGAGATGAGCGTTTTTCAAGAGTTTTACCAGCTGAAAACGCTCAGGTGTGAATAGGCCCTTAGGGTTGGAACTTTTGAAGTTTGTATTGCTGTCTGAACCTTTCTGTCCCAGTGATACACCTCCATCATTTGTAGTATGAATGTCTCATGGACAAAAAGTGAGGGAATATCTCCCCAATGGGGTCACGGACAGAAATTAAAAAAACCTAAGAGGCAGTGGTAGAGGGATTGCTGACAAAGTCATTACTTGAGCCCAACTGGCCAGTATTTGGCAGCTCATCACAAGCACAGGGACCCCAAGGAGAAGAAAATAATCCAAGTGTAATAGGGCAAAAAAGACATGCATCGCGCTTGGGGGCCACACAATCCTTCCTCATCAGGGCTGGGTGAAATGTTTGGATTTAAATAAATTCAAAAGTACTCCTAAACAGACTGATCTGCAGGCAGAGGTTGTTCTAAATCAGGGGTCTCAAACTAGCGGCCCTCCAGCTGTTGCAAAACTACAAGGCTGACAGTTACAAGCACGACTCCCACAGCCAAAGGTAGTTTTGCAACAGCTGGAGGGCAGACAGTGTGAGACCCCTGTTCTAAATACTTATTATAAAATAAGTAGAAGTTTCAAGGGCCGCCAAATAGTTTTGGTTTTGCCCTGCTTGCTGTAACCAGCTGAACAATAAAGACTTTTTTCATTTGGCGCTCTCCTTGACCTATTACAGTTAGAAATAAAAAAAACCTGTGAGAATGATAACTTTTCCTTATTCTATTTAAAACAAGATAAAAAAAACAAAACAAAAAAAAAAAAAAACTTTGGGAGGACTTATCCTTTAAGAGGAATATATTTCAAGGTACTTGACGCATAGCATCTAAGCTATGATATCTGTAAGCACCAGCTACCTTCCTGGAATTGATGTATGAATTACCTTTTCCTGTTTGTACTCCTCGTAGTCTGGGCTGTCGGTGGGTAGTTCATCTCTGCAGAGGGGGCAGGAATTAGTCTGTAGACAGAGAGGGAAGGAATCATTAGTTCATAACATATATCTTCAAAACCCACACACATAAGGAAACAGGTTCTCTTACCTTCCCTAACCATGGCAGGATGCAGGCTGAATGAAAAAGATGTTCACAAGGTAGCTGCCGAACTGTTTCTCCCTCCTCGAACTCCAACAAGCACACCGGACATTTGAGGGCAGCATCTGCAAGGAACAAAAACACATTATAGGACCCATCACCCTTCTGCTTCAAAGTGCACCTGTCACTGATACAAAGCATAAGTCGCTATTTTCTGCCCAGCTCCAGGAATTTAACAAATTCACCCTTGACAGCCACACGCACACAAGGGTTAAATGCTTGTTATGTCCAGGGTTTCACAGAAAAGTGAAAACCGCCCCCTGCAGCCTGCTCCGTAAACTGTGACCATCTCTGGTCCCAAGCATACAACACAGGGTTAATCCCTGCAAGGATGATTTACTTATTTTATTTTTTGAGCCAGGCTTTGGAACCATTTTATACAATGATGATTTTTTTCTTCAGTATTTATATAGTTTGTTTTGTTATATTTTTAATCTTTTTGATACCAAATAAACTATACATGCTTTTGATATTTTTGAAGACTCTTGCCTTATAAAGTCCCATCAGAGGAAAACCAGTTTCTAATATATAGTCTCATAGGGATGTGGGCAAGTTGTCTTCCTCCACAAGGTCATCGTCACCATTCTCATCATTATACAATGATGAGGAATAAAACTATACAAGACCTTTAAAGCGGAGTTCCACTCAAAAGTGGAACTTCCACTGAGTGGTCCCCCCCCACTTCCAGAGATGGTGCCATCCCTCGGAAGCTCGGCCCCCCTCCTCCTTTTTCCGCCGTCGGGCCAATTAGAAAGCGCAGTGCGCTTCGCACATGCGCAGTAAGGAACCAGCTGTGAAGCTGATAAAAAACTTCACTGCCGGTGTCCCTTACCAGGAATGGCGGTGGCAGCACCCAACAACCGATCTGAAAATCGGACATGCGGACATCGCGGAAACCCTAGACAGGTAAGTGTCCTAATATTAACAGTATTTGTAGCTGCTGACTTTTATTTTTTTTTTTAATTTTTCGGAACACCTAAGTTTTGTCAAGTGGTTTCTCATTGCTGCTGATCAGCCTGCAAACTGGCTGCTTCCCAAGTTTGTACAACCAAGTTGATTGTAAGCGACAGGTGCTCTTTAAACAGAATTCTGGTTCTTACCCGCCTGCTTCGCTGTCACGATGACTTTTGGCAAATTTTCTACAACTTTTTTGGAAGCTGGAGGAGGAAGTCTGTGGTCCCAGTCTGTAAGATCCATGGGCCCAAGATCAATATCCATCCCACTGAGGAGACTCCTAAAAGACATTGACAAGGAGTTACAGCAAATAATATTTCTACAAAAAAAACAGGACAAACAAAATAAAGAACCTCTTAATCTTTGTCAGGTTTATTTTATTGCCATGTCCCCACTGGGGAAATGTATGCCTTTCCATTTGTCCTGGTGACCCGTTGTCTCTGGGGTTGAAAGTGTGAGAAAATCTAAAATTTTTAGTTGTCATTGGAATAGGAACAATGCGGACACTATTTTCGGTGACAGCTGTTTTGAAGACATCTCCCCACACTTTCTGTTTTGCCCTGAGACAGGAAGTGAAGATAAAATTTGCCAAATTGGACACAGACAATAAAAAATAAATATTTTCCTTTGAGGAAGGCACTACAAGACATTTACACTTATTTTTCTGCCAACCCAATCTGTTGTCAAATACCCAATACTTCCACTTGAGGGAGAAACCATGACATCTATTTCTTATAGTGTGGTGCTTGTTGACTGAGGAGCCAGTCACCAGGTGAATTCAGTCATGTGACATGGTAGTGCATATGTATTGATTAATTGGTTAGAGTAATGATGGCCACACACACTTTGGTTTTATTATTAAATCAAATTTGATCAAAACTATCTAATGAGTGCAAACCCCATAATTTCACTTCCAAACGATTTAGACTTCCCCTACGTGTGGCATACCAATCAAAAGGAGAGATCGATCAGAAAATAAATCAGTCATTGAAGCATGTATGGCCGCTATAAATTTGGAAAGTAAAAATTTGCACAGTGGTGGAAAACGTATGAGTATAGATTCTACATGAATTTGGATGCCTCAGGTAAATGTTAGGATGGGTAAGAGGCAGTTGAAGATATTTTTTTTTTTTTTTTACCTTAAAGTGGAACTAAACTCTCCTTTATCCTTTTCAGCCAAGGAAGCTGCCAGCTTTGTCTCTGATCAGCAACTGCCATGGTGCTGCACATGTGAGCAGTTATGACACCAGCCATTTGATGGTTTGACAGTTTGGTTGAGGGCACAAGCAAATGTAAGGCCCCTTTCACACTGGGGCGGTTGGGGCGTCGGCGGTACAACAGCGCTATTTTTAGCGCTGCTGTACCGTCGTTCTTGCAGCGGTATTCGGCCGCTAGCGGTTCGGTTTTAACCCCCGCTGGCGGCCGAAAAAGGGTTAAATCCACTCGTACAGCGTGGCTATAGCCGCGGTATTACCGCGGTATAGCCGCGCTGTCCCATTGATTTCAATGGGCAGGAGCGGTTTAGGAGCGGTGAATACACCGCTCCTTCACCGCTCCAAAGAAGCGGCTCACAGGACTTTTTTACCGTCCTGCGAGCGCACCGTTTCAGTGTGAAAGCCCTCGGGCTTTCACACTGAACAAACAGCGGAGGCTGTTTAGGGGCGGTTTTCAGGCGGTATTTTTAGTGCAATACCGCCTGAAAACCGCCCCAGTGTGAAAGGGGCCTAACAGCTAGCATTTCTGGCCTGGGGGCAATATAACTGTTCTTTTAAACCAATGGGTTTAGTTCCGTTTAATGCATAGCATGCATTAAGGGTAAACAATCTGTGGTGTTTAGAACCACTTTAAATCAGAACCAAACCCTTATGCCACTTTCACACTTGTACAACCTGAAAGTCAACGTGACCTTGAAGCAATGCCTGTGTAATCTTGAGGTCTATGGACCTCAAGTTGCATCAAAGTCGGACCAAAGTAGTGCAGGGACTACTTTGAAGTGGCTGTGACTTGAAGTCACACAGATATGAACGGTACTCATTGGAAATCATAGGGTACGACGTGTCATGTGACTTTGCAGTCCCAAGTCGCAGGACAAGTTGCACAAGTGTGAAAGGGGCCTTAGACCATCAAATGGCTGGTGTCAAAACTGATCATATGTGTGGCATCATGGCAGTTGCAGATCAAACAGAGGTTAAGATGGCAGCCTCCTTGGCTAAAAGAGGGTTTAGTTCCGCTTTAATTTTTCAGCAGGAAAAACTTTTTTAAAGAGCTACAGTCATTGCTGATATCTGGCACTTCTGGGTGTGTCATTTAGCGTGTCCTTCACTATATTCATCTGTCCCCTACATCACTACAGAACACAGTAGGGCCGTAGTGGAAAGCAGGAGGAACCACAACACCCAGTAAAGGACATGTTGACCGACACACCCAGAAGTTTGGTAGCAATGGCACCCATAGCCTTTCAAGAGTGCAAAGGTTTAGCTTACCACTTGCTTGAAAGGTAATAAATGAAACCCCTTTAAAATCAAACAGGATTGTATTATCATGATGGAATCTTCTTTTTGGAACTCTTCTTTTTATTGCATTGGAATACTCAGAGGAGTGAGCTTTGCTGATTGGAGAGCTATAGGTCTGACTCAGCCAGAGAGCAAGGATCCTTCTTTACAGCATGCTGGTTGGGCACAGGCTTTTCTACTGAGACTGCGGCTGCTTCCCAAGGAAAAATAACTATTAGACTCTGAGCACCTTTAGTTTTCATGTATAAAAAAAGTGCTGCGCAATTTAAAAGTCCATAAAACATAAATTCCCAGTAGGTGCCGGTGTAGATGAAACAATTGTAGTGCAGGTGACACACATATGATAGATTTCTGATAGGTGCCAGTGATCCCTCCACCGCAAACAGATGGCCTGTCACCTCAATGTCTCATCAGCGTGGGGCATCACCTTGCCCCACGCTGATGAAGTCCCGGCTTGGACGTAACGCGTACGGGGGTCAGGTGCTTGCATGACGTCACCCGTGGCCATCTCGTTCGACACTTCACATGTGTGTATGCCGCCACTCGGCTTAGAGTGCTCCTTGATGTAAGTGCAATATTTACTTTTATACTCCAATAAATGTTGATCAAACAGAGAGCATTAGATCGCTTCTTTCTCGTTACCTACTTTTATGTACTGACTGGGACGGACCCTGGAGCGGCTTTCTCTGGTGATTTTGCTTGGATCGCAGTGTCAGCTGTTTACTGACTCCCGCTCTGTGACCTGTCTCAGGTCGAGACATTGAGGTGAGAGGCCATCTGTTTGCGGTGGAGGGATCACTGGCACCTATCAGAAATCTATCATATGTGTGTCACCTGCACTGCAATTGTTTCATCTACACCGGCACCTACTGGGAATTTATGTTTTATGGACTTTTATTCATGTCTTTCTGAGGTCTTGTTTTGCATTAGCCTTTTGTGCTTGCTAGCAGTTTAGTATTGTTTTGGGTCAGCGCTGGATATCTCCTTTTAATATTTAGTTTTCATGTACCTGAAATTAATTTAGCTAATTTAAACTGAAAGGTCAGTTGAGCTTTAGGCTGGATTCACACTTGTACAACAAACGCTCCGACACTGGGAGCTCATGTCGCATGACATGTGAAAATCAATGTTCCAATATGGGAGCCATCTTAACTGGTCCGACATTAGTTGGTCAGACTTTGAAAATGCTCCCTGCTCTACTTTGCTCCGACTTTGATCCTACTTCAGCCCATTGAATATCACTGAAGTCAGATCAAAGTCGTACCAGGCCGCATGCCCTCAACATGGGGGGGGGATGAGTGCTTTGGGGCAGATCTCTTCAAGACAGCTGTCACCCCAAAGCACCTTGTCCCCATGTTGATGAGGACAAGGGTCTCTTCCCAACAACCCTGGCCGTTGGTTGTCGGGGTCTGTGGGCAGGAGGGCTTATCTTTAACAAGGGGGGCCCTAGATCCCAGCCCCCCACCCTATGTGAATGAGTATCGGGTACATTGTACCCCTACCCATTCACCCAAAAAAAGTGTCAAGAATGAAAACACTACACAGGTTTTTTAAAGTAATTTATTAAGGCAGCTCCAGCGTCTCTTCCGACTTCCTCTCCCCTCTCCGGCTCTTCTCCCTCTTCTGGCGACGTCTTCTAGCCCTCTCCAGTTCTTCTCCCTCTGTCCGCTGTCTTCTGCCTCTGCCGGTTCTTCTCCGCTGTCTTCTTGCTCTTTTGCTGGGTCTTCTCGCTCTGTTCTTCTTCAGATCTTGACGTGATGCTCTCTCCCGCTCTAATACTACGTACGCGGTGTGCCACTACTTATATTGGCATGGGGCGGGGTCACGGGTGATGTCATATGGAGGCCCCGCCCCTTATGACATCACCGCCCGGTGCATGAGGGTTGGGACCTTCTTATGACGTCACCCGGTGACCACGCCCCATGCCAATATAAGTATTGGAGCGGGAGAGAGTGTTGCGTCAACATAGGAAAAAGAACAGAGGAAGAAGACAGCGGAGAAGACCCGGCAGAGGCAGAAGACGTCGCCAGAAGAGCCAGAAAAGGGGAGAGGAAGTCGGAAGGGACACCGGAGCTGTCTTAATAAATTACGTTAAAAACCTGCGTACTGCGTTTTATTTTTGACACTTTTTTCTTTTTTTAAGTGAATGGGTAGGGGTACAATGTACCCCATATGCATTTACATAGGGTGGAGGGCCGGGATTTGGAGGCCTCCTTGTTAAAGGGGGCTTCCAGATTACGATTAGCTCCCCGCCCGCAGACTCCGACAACCAAAGGCCAAGGTTGTCAGGAAGAGGCCCTTGTTCCCATCAACATGGGGACAAGGTGCTTTGGGGTGAGGGGCACAGGACCCCCCCGCCCCAAAGCACCCACCCCCCCATGTTGAGGGCATGGGGCCTGGTACGGTTCAGGAGGGAGGGCACTCACTCGTCCCCACCCCCTTTCCTGACATGCCAGGCTGTGTGCTCGGATAAAGGTCTGGCATGGTTTTTTTCGGCGTGGGGGTTCCCCTTAAAATCCATACTAGACCAAAGGGCCTGGTATGCTCCTGGAGGGGGAACCCATGCCTTTTTTTTTTTTATATTTTGCGTGGATGTTCCCCTTAAAGATTCATACCAGACACAGTACCTGGTATTGTCGGGGATCAAAGTCGGACTTCAAGTCCCAGGGCACAGTCCACAGTCGTACAACTGTCGTGTCGTACCATTGTGAACCCGGCCTCAACCCACGTTCACATTGGGCCAATTTGACATGTCAAACTGCATGGCAAATCGATGGTTATTGCCAGCAATAGCATCATCCGAATTGGTGCGGCACTGCACCGATTCCCAAAAGTAGTTCCTGTACTACTTTTGGCAACTTCAGGGGCGATTTGAATAGACATCTGTGCATGAACCTGCACAGATGTCTGTCAAATTGCCCCCAAAGTTGGACTGCATTGCCGGTTAGAAATTAAGCCTAGGTTCACATTGGTGCAGTGCGGGAAACGGCATGTGATGATTCAGACAGGAATCGCAATGCATTCCTGTTCAAATGACATGCGATTCGAGCCCATTCATTTTGTAGGGCTCAAATCGCACCGCACCCGCACTGGAATCAGACCGCAGGGGTTTTCACACCCCTGCGATCCAATTCAGCCAATTGCATGCACTGTGTTTTGCTAACTGTTGTTGGGGTGAAGCTATCTTAAGAATGACATGGTTCGCATGAATGGAGTGCGATTGTGATGCAGTGCGGGTAGCGTACAGGAATCGCTGCGAATCCCGCACTGCATCAGTGTGAATCCGGGCTTATGGGTAATGTTTTATTAGCTGCCTGTATTTTGGCGTTAAAGCGGAACTAAAGGCTAAGAACAAAAAATTGACAACAGGTGGGCTTTTAAAATGCACGTACCCGCATGTTTGAAATTCTATGCAGAATGTACATGGAGCTGTGCATATACACCTCCATTTACATTTCTAGCACAGTGGTAGTGTTCCAGGATGAATGACAACATCCCGCACCAGCCAATCATGACAGCCGAAGACACCCAGAAGAAGCCAGACAGAAGATGCTGGTGCCAGAAAAGGAATCTCGCAGGCATTAGACCATTAGAGCATAGCTGAGTATTTCTGCCTTCAGTTCCACTTTAAGGTGCAAAATTTTGCATACCTCCAGACTCCAGCCATGTAAACCTAGCTCTAATCCCTTGGGAAGAAAGCTCCATATAAATAAATTGGGTTTATGACAAGCCGGAGGCTTGAAAACACATTCCAAGTAAAAGTACCGGATATACGAGGGCAAAAGCAAACTGGCATTACTACAAATCACAAATGAAGCACAATTCCCCCAGAGAGAATTCTATGATATAAATACACGACCGAGAATAATTAGAAGTCCCCTGAATAACGAACTGTACAGGAAAAGGAAGTGCATCAAGCCAGACCGTGTCTTAACAATGCAGCTGAATGGCTGATTGCATGATTTAAAATTAGAGGTTAGGAGAGAGGAAGCTGCTGGAAAACGCACAAGAAATAGGAAAATCCCAGAGTTGACATAATAAATGCTTACCTTCCTAGGAAAGGGGAAAACAATGTTTATCACTGACATAGCTAAAAGTTTATCAAGGCACCAAGTATGAAGAGTCTGAAAAATTGTGCGAGACTTCAATTATAATGAAGACAGCTAACCAGATTCTCAGCTTCTTGCTTTGGTGGGTTTCTGACCCAATTCACCCTCATAAGTCTGCTACTGGCAGGGCAGCAAGATGGAGAATCAGTACAATGCTTTGGAAAGCAAAGTGTGGCTACATGTTTACATTTCTCTCTTTCACCCCGCAGACTGAACATGAGAATTTACTAGAATCCCCATCTATGCTGAATGCATTTACTGCTGTGTAGGAGAGCTACAACTTTCCTGTTGGAGCACCGGAAGTATAGCGAAAGCTATACCGTTGGTGCTAAATGAAAGTGTAAATTATAAAAAAAAACAAGCAGCGATTCAGGAGGTGGCATACACCTTCCAAGAGGAACTATTTGTAACCCAGCAGATTAAAAAAAATAGAATTTATGACTTACCATTAAAATCCATTTCCTAGAGTACAGTACAGGACACAGGCTCCTTTAAATCATTACTGCTGGGTTATATGCAGCCATCTTTCAGAGATTGGACACCAGCAAGAAAATCTGCTGGGAAATCCCCTATACAAGCCTCAGTTTTGTAGCAATCAATAGGGAGATCATAGGAACAGAGGTTAGGGTCCCGTGTCCTGTGCTCTACTCCAGAAAGCAGATTTTACTGCCAAGTCAAAAAGTCCCATTTTTCTGATCATACAGCAAATGAGACTTCTTTAAATTGTTATGACTGGAAAGCCTGACAGACTCAGCTTTTAACACTTTACATCTGAAACTGAAGAAGGCATGAACATCCACCTGGTAGAACTTAACATGTAAACAGAAAGACCATGTGCAACCTTGCAAATCTAAAATACAGATGCCTGATGCTCTAGCCCTAACACATCTGGTAGGCTGCACCTTAACAGGGAAGGGAAAAACCCTATCCTTCAGACTATAGGCTTTAATGATAACTTGTCTGATCCAACTAGTAATAGTGGAGTGCAGGAGCCCTCAGGAAGCACAAAGAGGGTCAACTCTCATAGCATTCACTGCATCCAGACATTGAAGGGAAATTTCCTTAGGGTGCTTCAGAGCAGGACATAAGGAAGGAAGGAAAGACCATATCCCATTTGGGGTGGAAAGCAAAGACCACCTCAGACAGAAAGGAGGAGTTATGGCCTTGCAACAACTTTGTCCATGATATGACCACTAATTCAGAGAGTCTCTTGGCAGATAAGATAGCAACAAGAAAGAACACCTTATAAGCAAGGTCAGACAAAAGAATATCCCTAACAGGTTTGAGGGGGGGGGGGGGCTTCTGCAGAGTCAGGAAAACCAGATTAAAGTCCCAAGGGGACTTAAAAGATCAAATAATAGCAGATATGTGGGCTACACCATGAACAAAGACTTTAACTAGAGATTGAGTGGGTAGGGCCCCTTTCGCACAGGCTTTCCGATCAGGTCCGCCTATCAGTCTATCAGGCGTAACTGATTGGACACTCCATTCAGCCCTATGGAGCGACGGATGTCAGCGGTGACATGTCCGCTGACACCCACTGCTATCCGATCCGCCAAAACCAGACGGGTGGTGACCCTATTTTCCATCCAGCTATCAGATTGGATGGAATCAGATGAAAAAGGACAGGCGGTCCGTTTTTATCTCATCTCCCCACAGAGGACAGGGGGGCTCTGACAGGTCCGTCTCAGCACAGTGAGCAGAGATGGACCTATCATCCACCTGCTCAGCAGGGATTAGTGGATCGATCCCCCACTGAGCAAAGCAGAGTCTGCTGAGCAGACCCTAGAGGTCTCTAAAACAGAATATCCAAGGACAAGATTTTTTCCCTTGATGGTACTCAGAGTCAGAACCTGTTCCAGACTAAACTGGAGGAAAGAAAGACAATGTCCCATTGAGTCCTTTTTCCAAGCTGAAAGTTCCTTGTTATGTACCAGGCAAAATAGACTTTATAAGAGGTCAATATCCTAGCCTTTAGGGCGGTACAGTGGTAGGTTTGGATCGTATAGGGCGGTACAGTGGTAGGTTTGGATCGTATAGGGCGGTACAGTGGTAGGTTTGGATAGTATAGGGCGGCACAGTGGTAGGTTTGGATAGTATAGGGCGGCACAGTGGTAGGTTTGGATAGTATAGGGCGGCACAGTGGTAGGTTTGGATAGTATAGGGCAGTACAGTGGTAGGTTTGGATAGTATAAGGAGGTACATTGGTAGTTCTGGGTAGTATAGGGAGGTACAGTGGTCGGTCTGGGTAGTATAGGGAGGTACAGTGGTAGGTCTAGGTAGTATAGGAGGGAGGTATAGTGGTAGGTCTGGGTAGTATAGGAGGGAGGTATAGTGGTAGGTCTGGGTAGTATAGGAGGAAGGTATAGTGGTAGGTCTGGGTAGTATAGGAGGGAGGTATATTGGTAGGTCTGGGTAGAATAGGAGGGAGGTATAGTGGTAGGTCTGCATAGTATAGGAGGGAGGTATAGTGGTAGGTCTGGGTAGTATAGGGAGGTATAGTGGTAGGTCTGAATAGTATAGGGTGAAATATTGGAAGGTTAGTGCAGTATGCAGTGACATGTGCTTAGTCACTTACAGCATTGCTGGATGCAAAGACTCCCGGGCTCCTTTGGTCTCTCCTCCTCAGCTTGAGTGAAAGAGTCTTTGGGAGGAGTGGAGGAGGCAGCCACACCCCTGGCTCCGCCCATGAACTCCAGCTGCCTCTGGAGATATTGAAGATGTCTGAGGAACAGCCTAACTTGATTAAATGAGAGGAGGGTGTTACAGGCAGCCTTCCCCGCGCCGCTGATGCTCCTGCTGACCCGATCGGCTTGAAAAAGCAGTACATGTTACAAACTAAGCTGCAAGGGGACATGGGAAGTGCCGGGGCCCCCCATGCAGCTGGGGCCCCTGGGCGGTGCCCAGATGTGCCCCATCATTAAGACGGCCCTTGGGGATTTGGGGGGGGGGGGAGTCTCCCTGTCAGAACACACAAAGAAACAGCGGGGGAGATAGCTCCACTAACATCGCTTGTGTTAGTACGGCAATCTTCCAGCAGTTTTTCGTTCAGCCCACTAAGTTGAAGAAGCAAACACTTTACATGTGTACCCAGTTTTAGCTGTGCAATCTGCTGATTAGTTGCTTGGGCATGCATGCCTAAAGGGATGCGGGGGTCTTTCATATGACTGAGAATAAAATGATTGATAGCGGACAAAGCTGTGAGAAGCAGACAACAACAGTATGGATCAGGAGGTGAGCGGATTGATGACGACTGAAGTTGTTCAGACAGGAAATTAAGATGGGCTCAACATAGCTGGTGCAGCTTCAAAGAGTTATATTGTGGAGAAGCAAGCTTGCAGGGAAATGAGAGTAATTAGTCTAAACCAGAGGTCTCCAAACTTTTCAAAGGGCCAGTTCATTGTCCTTCAGACTTTAAGGGGGCCGAAAATGTCCTGGGCCCGGCATCAGTGAGAATAAATATGGCCTCAGGGTTGGTGGTCAATAAGAGGAGGAATAGTATCCCATGATTGGTATCGGTGGAAGAAATAGTGCCCCATTGTTGATATCAGTGGGAGGAATATCCCCCCAAGGGCCAGATAAAGGCTAGCAAAATGCCACATTTGGCCCACAGGCCACAGTTTGGAGACTCCTGGTCTAAACACAGGAGAGAACTTCCCGAAAGTATGGAAAAGAGGTTCAGCTTGAAATTTACAATAACAAAACTTAGGTTCATGTTATAAAAAAATCCTTCAACCAGCAAAACAGGAACAGTATGGGACATCTGTGTTGATTAGGGATGAGTGTCACTACCACTAAATCAGCACTCAGACCATGACCATTCCCACCTCGCAGCCATACAAAGGGGTAGGAATGCTTGTGAAATCATTGACCTAATATGGTCATCTTTGTACAATGTTGTTGACTTATTGGGGTTGATTTACTAAAACTGGAGAGTGCAAAATCTGGTGCAGCTGTGCATGGTAGCCAATCAGCTTCTAACTTCAAATAGTTTCTTTAAGCTTTGGGGGAAAAAAAAAAGAAGAAAAACCTGGAAGCGGATTGGTTTCTATGCAGAGCTGCACCAGATTTTGCACTTCCCAGTTTTAGTAAATCAACCTCATTATATCCATGTTAGGTCAATGATCTCGCAAGCATCCCCACCCCTTTATTATGTACAGTTGTGAGGCAGGAAAAGCCCTGGCCGATGATTTGGCGGGAGTGACAACAAGCTTCCAGGATTGGTCGGAACCCGCGCTCATCCAGAACGAGGTTGCTCACCTTGCCAGCTCTAACAAGGCATTCTGGCGATACTGCTCCTCCGGCACTGTGGGCTCACAGTTATGTTCATCAAAGTACGACGCCATACCTACAAATAACCAAACAAAAGGTGATGTCCCAAATATACATTTATATAATAAATACGTACAGAAAGACTGCGTCTACAACATGCCAAAGATGGCTTCTGTCCTGATGTGTGACCACAGAGAATGAAGGAAGCCAGTCACAAGTGAAATATGAAGGCTGCCACTGCACAGCCCCCCTTAGTCACTGGCCTGGAGATAAAAAATCAGACTTATTTGCTGCCTGCTTATTCTGGTTATTGGCTCAGAAGTACTATCATGAGATACAGCCAGGCAACTAGTATTGTCAGAGGAGGCAAGTAGCAGCAGCCCCATATCTTTCTATATGACATGCCAGGCTTCTCCTATGGAAGGACCGATTCACACTAGAACACGCATGTTTTTATAGGCTCTGGTTTTGACAGCCTATTGATTTCAATGGGCTTCCAAAAGCACAGGAAGATGCAAAATATATGGCAGGCGCTA
The DNA here is from genome assembly GCF_042186555.1 of Aquarana catesbeiana. Lineage (NCBI taxonomy): Eukaryota > Metazoa > Chordata > Amphibia > Anura > Ranidae > Aquarana > Aquarana catesbeiana. The sequence goes on along the minus strand of NC_133326.1, from coordinate 602,133,302 downwards.
CTTCTGCAAATCGCACCGCAACAAACTGCATGTTACTGTGGTACCATTGATTTGGTGGCCACAAGAGACCTGCGTTTGCAAGCTGTGTTTGGGGTGTCCTAACAATTAATGGCACCCACAAGAATCTTGCAAGAGCAGTGTGTTCACATGTGGTGCCAGAAATGCATACAAAATGTGCCTTTCCTGCACCATGTTCTAGTGTGAACTGGCCCTAAGGCCTCTTTTACATGGGCTTCAGCTTGTATAAGAGCAGTGTGAACAGCAAGCTTTGATAAAACATGTGCAGAGCTTTCAAGCAAGCTTTTTTGTACCATTCCACACCAGTTTGTGACTGTGAAACACAGATCCTAATGGGAGTGCTGATTGCCACTTTAAGCAAGCTGCTAGCAGGCATCAGCACTTCTTGCAGCTTTTTGAAAGCCTGCTAGCAGCTTGCTAAAAGTGGCAATCAGCACTCCCATTAGGATCTGTGTTTAACGGTCACAAACTGGAGTGGAATGGTACTTTAAAAGCTTCAACAAAGCTTTCTGAAAGCTCTATAAATGTTTTGTCAAGGTTTGCTGTTCATATACAAGCTGAAGCCTGCATGAAACAGACCTTAGTCTAGGTTCACATCTATTAGGTTTTCTGCAGTTGTGTTTGTGTGGGAATGGCGGCACATTCATTTGAATGGACAGCTGTACCTGCAGGAAAAAAAAAAAGAAGCTTCTGACCCTTTTTTAACCGCTTCCCTACTGCCTACAGTATATATGTCGCAGTAGAGAAGCGGTTGTACAGGGATCAACCATGATCCCGGTGTCATTTTTTTAGCCAGCAATCCTCTTTCATGCAAAAGTAATCCATGCAGCTAAGCAGCCGCTGGAATACTTTTACAGGTGGTGGAAGGGGGCCCCAGGGCCCCAGGGCCCCACCCCCCCTCCCCCTGCCGCCTTTACCGGGCTCTCCAGAGTGATCTGGAAGTTCAGTAACAATGTGGCCAGTGACCAGTGACCAGCAGCATCCAGCTCCAGCCTCACAGTGAGAGGAACTGAAGTTGTTGTTCCCACTGTGTGACATCAGAACTGGGAAGATCCATCTAAAGCACCAGGCCCTGATTAGTTTACAGGGGAATTCTATAAAACCCTACAAAAAATAACAGAGCCCACCCTCCTCAATGTCTACAGAGGCATATAGTCAGGCGGCCCATACTTACCTACGGGGAACCAGTCCATCATCAAATTACTCTCAAAGAAAGGAAAAGACCCCCTTGAACCGGGCGCCTATAGACCCATATCACGTTTAAACCTAGACGTCAAAATCCTCTCAAAAATTGTTGCCACTAGACTTGTCACCATCATTCCCTCTCTGATACACCCCGCTAGAGCTGCACGATTCTGGCTAAAATGAGAATCACAATTTTTTTAAGCTTAGAATAAAGATCACGATTCTCACGGCTTAAAATCTTTCACATTATACAAAAAAAAAAATTGGGCTAACTTTACTGGTTAGTTTTTTTTTTTTTTTTTAATTTATTAAAGTGTATTTTTTTCCCCAAAAAATTGCATTTGAAACACTGCTGCACAAATACAGTTTGACATAAAATATTGCAACGACCACCATTTTATTCTCGAGGGTCTCTACTTAAAATAAATAAAATAAATAAATAAATATATTATATGTTTGGGGGTTCCAAGTAATTTTCTAGCAAAAAAAAAAAAAAAAAGATTTTAACTTGAAACCAACAAATGTCAGAAAGAAAAAAAACGCAGCTGCACGGAACCCCATGGTTCTGCGGCACTGTGTGATTTTGCGCACCTCAAAACACACCACATTTTGCGATATGTGGGGGTGCCATGAATTCTCAATGTCACCCCTGCGTGTCTAGAAATGTGCAGCATCTTCTTGCTGCCGGTCAGGGACGCATGTTATAATGTACTCGTTCTCTCACCGCGCAGATGTGAACCTAGCCTAACATGCAGCGGGAAGGAGGTGGGGCACACACTGCCCAATGTTCAGTGCCCATATAATCCCAGCCAGCCTGGATCATCAGTGTCATGGATGGTAGTGTGCATGTTTACAATGAAGGGACAATGAGCATCCAGACATCTCTGGCAGATCAGTAAGGAGGATTCCCCTTTACCCAGACACATCACAGGATGACAGCTCTGCTAATAGATGGACACAGAGGATCACACACATAGCACAACATTTATCAAAACTGGAGCATCTGTGCAGGGCAACCAATCAGCTTCTATCTTCAGCTTGTTCAGTTAACCACTTCCCGCCCAGTCAATAGCATATTGACGTGGAAGTGGTTCTGTTATCCTGACTGGGCGTCATATGACATCCAGCAGGATATCATGCCGGCGCGCACCCATCGCGAGTGCGGCGTATCTCCGATCGTGATAAGAAGCCTCTATCAGAGGCTTCTTACCACGTGATCAGCTGTGACCAATCACAGCTGATCATTGCGTGAACCAGGAAGTGCCGGTAAACGGCATTCCTCGGTTCGTGCTGACAGGGAGAGCCAATAGGAGGCGCTCCCTGTCAGAGGGGGGGGGTCTGTGCTGATAATCAGCACATTGATAATCAGCATATTGATTATCAGCATAGCCCTATCAGATGTGGAAAAAAGGTACCCAGTCAGTGCCCCCCTCAGGATCGCCTATCAGTGCCCAAAAAAGTGCCAGTGCCCACCACAGTGCCAGTCAGTGCCCATCACATTGCCAATCAGTGCCCTACAGTAACACCTGTCAAAACCTCATCAGTACCTCATCATCAGTGCCGCCTGTCAGTGCTGCATATAGGTGCCCATCAGTGCTGCATATCAGTGCCCATCAGTGCCAACTCATCAGTGCCCGTCAGTGAAGGAGAAAACATTTTATAACCGAAACGAAGAAAAACTTTTTTTTTTTTTTTTCAAAAATTTAGGTCTTTTTTAGTTTTAGCAAAAAATAAAAAACCCAGAGGTGATCAAATACCACCAAAAGAAAGCTGCATTTGTGGGAAGAAAATGATAAAAATGTAGTTTGGGTACAGTGTTGTATGACCGCGCAATTGTCATTCAAAGTGCAAAATCCTGGGCAGAAAGGGGCAAAAGTGCCCTGTGTTGAAGTGGTTAAGCTGTGAAAATGAAAGCTGGCAGCAGATTGGTTGCCCTGGACAGATGCCCCAGTTTTGATAAATTCCCCCCATTACCTGATCCCCACCTCCTCCACACACACACAGGGACTGTCACAGAACGAAAAGGACAGTTACTATACACACATTACCTTTTCCCCCCGGCCGGTGTTCCTCCACTTACACAGACTCCCGGAAGTAGCTCAGGTGACACAGCAGGAGCGGCCAGACTCACGGCTCCGCGTTTCAGCCAATCAGAGAGCAGGAATTTTCCTTCGCACCAATAGGCGTCTAAAGGAGGCGGGACCCTTCGATTACACAGGCATTAAAGTCCGGAAGAAGCCATATAATAGTCACGTGATCTAGCTGATCATGTGATTGTAGAGGGCGGGGAGGAAGGAGAGATTAGTGTTGAAGTCTTTTATCTGTCTAGATACTGTACTGTACTGTGTACATAAATAACAACGTCCCACTGCAGTGATTTCCTGTGTGACTGAGCTGTACATGGGAGGAAGGGAGGAGGCTTCACATTTCAACTCAGATACGTGTAAAGACAAATCTGTCTTAGTTGTGGAGGAAGAGGAGAACTAAAGCTAACTTTTTTTTTTCTCTCCATTTTAGATTAATGGGAAGGATTAGAACCCCTGACAGGTTTTTGTTTTTGCCATCTGTGTCTTGGAAAGATTTCCCTTCACTTCCTGTTCCATAGCCAAAACAGGAAGTGAGCGGATCCCAGGGTATCGCCAGAGCTAATTTTCCCATTGGAGGATTTCACCTCACTACTGTCCTGGAAACGACCCAAAGCCCAGGTTCACACTGACAGTGCGAGTTCAGCTAAACGCGCACAATTTCATTCCCACATGTCAATGGAAATCGCAGTTGCCAAAAGTAGTACAGAAACTACTTTTGGGAATTGGTGCGGTGTCATTGCCGCCGATTTGGCATGTCAAATCGCATCAATGTGAACCAGGGCAAAATGTAGGATTTTCCTTCACTTTTGATAATGGTCACCAGGGCAAATAGGGTGAATCTCTCTAATGAAGACAGAGACAGCAATAAATACTGAGAGGTGTGGATGAATAGAAGATAATCCCTGCTCTAGGTTGGTTTCCACCTGTATCACCTCCTGTTCATCACAGGCTTGACAGTAGAAGAGAAGAATATGGTCGGTCGCACATCCAATAAAATCACCTTTATTAATTTAACCACTTGACCTGTGGAAGATTTACCCCCCTTCCTAATCAGGCCATTTTTTACAATCCAGCACTGCATTACTTTAACTGACAATTGCGCGGCCATGCGACACTGTACAAAAATAAAATGTATTTATGGTGCTTATATAGCACTGTCAATTTTGCGCAGCACTTTACATATACAGTATCTCACAAAAGTGAGTACACCCCTCACATTTTTGTAAATATTTTATTATATCTTTTCATGTGACAACACTGAAGAAATGACACTTTGCTACAATGTAAAGTAATGAGTGTACAGCTTGTATAACAGTGTAAATTTGCTGTCCCCTCAAAATAACTCAACACACAGTCACTGATGTCTAAATTGCTGGCAACAAAAGTGAGTTCACCCCTAAGTGAAAATGTCCAAATTGGGCCCAAAGTGTCAATATTTTGTGTGGCCACCATTATTTGCACTGCCTTAACCCTCTTGGGCATGGAGTTCACCAGAGCTTCACAGGTTGCCACTGGAGTCCTCTTCCACTCCTTCATGACAACACAGCCATTAATGTCTAAACCGCTGGCAACAAAAGTGAGTACACCCCTAAGTGAAAATGTCCAAATTGGGCCCAATTAGCCATTTTCCCTCCCCAGTGTCATGTGACTCATTAGTGTTACAGGGTCTCAGGTGTGAATGGGGAGCAGGTGTGTTAAATTTGGTGTTATCGCTCTCACGCTCTCATACTGGTCACTGGAAGTTCAACATGGTACCTCATGGCAAAGAACTCTCTGAGGATCTGAAAAAAAGAAATGTTGCTCTACATAAAGATGGCCTTGGCTATAAGGAGATTGCCAAGACCTTGAAACTGAGCTGCAGTATGGTGACCAAGACCATACAGCGGTTTAACAGCACAGGTTCCACTCAGAACAGGCCTCGCCGTGGTTGACCAAAGAAGTTGAGTGCACGTGCTCAGCATCATATCCAGAGCTTGTCTTTGGGAAATAGATGTATGAGTGCTGCCAGCATTGCTGCAGAGGTTGAAGTGGTGGGGGGTCAGCCTGTCAGTGCTCAGACCATATGCCACACACTGCATCAAATTGGTCTGCATGGCTGTCATCCCAGAAGGAAGCCTCTTCTAAAGATGATGCACAAGAGAGCCCGCCAACAGTTTGCTGAAGACAAGCAGACTAAGGATATGGATTACTGGAACCATGTCCTGTGGTCTGATGAGACCAAGATAAACTTATTTGGTTCAGATGGTGTCAAGCGTGTGTGGCAGCAACCAGGTGAGGAGTACAAAGACAAGTGTGTCTTGCCTAAAGTCAAGCATGGTGGTGAGAGTGTCATGGTCTGGGGCTGCATGAATGCTGCCAGCACTGGGGAGCTACAGTTCATTGAGGGAACCATGAATGCCAACATGTACTGTGACATACTGAAGCAGAGCATGATCCTCTACCTTTGGAGACTGGGCCGCAGGGCAGTAGTCCAACATGATAACAACCCCAAACACACCTCCAAGACAACCACTGCCTTGCTAAAGAAGCTGAGGGTAAAGGTGATGGACTGGCCAAGCATGTCTCCAGACCTTAACCCTATTGAGCATCTGTGGGGCATCCTCAAATGGAAGGTGGAGGAGTGCAAAGTCTCCAACATCCACCAGCTCTGTGATGTTGTCATGGAGGAGTATAAGAGGACTCCAGTGACAACCTGTGAAGCTCTGGTGAACTCCATGCCCAAGAGGGTTAAGACAGTGCTGGAAAATAATGGTGGACACACAAAATATTGACACTTTGGGCCCAATTTGGACATTTTCACTTAGGGGTCTACTCACTTTTGTTGCCAGCAGTTTAGACATTAATGGCTGTGTGTTGAGTTATTTTGAGGGGACAGCAAACGTACACTGTTATACAAGCTGTACACTCACTACTTTACATTGTAGCAAAGTGTCATTTCTTTAGTGTTACCACATGAAAAGATATAATAAAATATTTACAAAAATGTGAGGGGTGTACTCACTTTTGTGAGATACTGTACATTGTACAATCACATCAGTCCCTGCCCTCAAGGAGCTTACAATCTAAGGTTCCGAACTCACATTCATACATACACATACTAGGGCCAGTTTAGACAGGCACCAATTAACCACTTGCCTACAGGGCACTTTCACCCCCTTCCTGCCCAGACCAATTTTCAGCTTTCAGCGCTCTCACACTTTGAATGACAATTACTCAGTCATGCAACACTGTACCCAAATGAAATTTGCGTCCTTTTTTTCACACAAATAGAGCTTTCTTTTGGTGGTATTTAATCACTAGTGGGTTTTTAATTTTTTGTGCTATAAATAAAAAAAGACTAAAGATTTGGTGAAAAAATGCCTTTTTCTTTGTTTCTGTCATAAAATTTTGCAAATTTAGTAATATTTCTTCATAAATTTTGGCCAACATTTATGCGACTACATATCTTTGGTAAAAATAACCCTAATTAGTATATATTATTTGTTTTTTGTGAAAGTTATAGAGTCTACAAGCTATGGTGCAAATCATTGAAAATTGATCACACCTGATCACACCTGATCACACCTGATGTACTGAAGACCTATCTCATTTCTTGAGACACTAAGTGCCGGTTCACACAGGGGCGACTTGTCAGGCGACCTAGCCGCCTGACAAGTCGCCTCCCGTTCTGTACTACTGAACCGTTCTAATAGGAGCGACGCAAGTCGCTCCGACTTAGAAAAAGGTTCCTGTACTACTTTGGGGGCGACTTCAGGTGACTTGCATTGACTTCTATACAGAAGTCGTTTTGCAAGTCGCCGCTGAAGTCGTGTGCAGGTCGCCTCGGTATGGCGACCTGCAAGTCGTGCCGCCCCTGTGTGAACCGGCACTAACAAGCCAGGAAAGTACAAATACCCACAAAATGACCCCATTTTGGAAAGCAGACACCCCAACGTATAATGTAAAAGGCATAATGAGTCTTTTGAACTGTTCATTTTTTTCCAGAAGTTTTTGGAAAATGTGTAAAAAAAATGAAAACGCAATTTTTTAATTTCCTGACAACCTATTATTTTTGAAGGCCCTAATATTTCTAACACATAGTATTTACATACCAAAAATTACACTCCAAAATAAATTCTATTGAGGAAAGGGTAAAAAAAAGTATTCTAAAATTATATGATTATTCCCGCGCTATCTGGTGTAAACTAAACAGAACTAAGATAGGAGAAGCTGCCTGCACCGAATCGGGTACAACCCAAACCCTGTAGATTAATAATAATAAACAAAGATGGTGCTGCGCTAATCCTGAATAAATTAGCTCAAGTAACTTAAAATAGTGTGGCATACATAAAAAGTGTGTAATCACAAGTATAGTGACACTATAACAGTGATAACACCAAACGTGTATCAGTCTCCACTCATATGGCAACAGCTCTGAGTGGTGGAATGATAGTCATCTGTGGTGACAATGGTCAATAAATATCTCTCAACATGTCCATAAACAAAATATCAATAGTGTAAAAAATTGTCACTAATCAATAAATAATAATCCATCAATAAATATATCTCATCATGCCCATAAACAAAATATCAAAAATATAAAGAGTGTCAATTAAAACGTGCATAATGCAATCTAAAGTGACTTTTAGTACATAGTAAACATGCAACACTTAAAGTGACATTGTGCAACAGTGCAATGACATTTTTATAGAAGATAGTAGAATATCCAGAAATTAACAAGTGCTATCGCAAGGAATCTATTTGGTATAGTGTGACTGTAACGTCCTGGCATGCAGCAGTAACAGTACAAAGTGTTTCAACAAAAACAAAACGTCCTTTTTTGAAAATGTGGCAGCAACGTCCTAGCATGCAACAGTCGCACTGCAGTGCTCACGGAAAATCACACAGTGCATATCTTCGTGTTTATACACACAGGTAAGCAATGGCCCCTTACCTTAGGGTAATAGGGCAAAACGCATATGACCTTAGATCTTTTAGGGGGGTCCTCCTATAGGTGTAGAGCGCTATCTTCCTGGTACTAGTCACAAGAGGTGGTTCCCTCAGTGGTATAGGAGGACAGAAAACAAAGGGAGTCCCAGTGGCGTGATAACGTTTTAACCAACAGCTTTTATTCAGTAAATTAAGGGTACTCACATAAACAGCATAAAAACGATCATATCTCCAACGAGCGGCAAGCTTGTATACCTCTCACAGCATGTAAAGCCTGCCCCGTCCCTACGCGTGACGTCACACCACACGTGACTTCATCAGGGGATGCGTACAGGCTACAAACGTGTCTTTAAATACTCTTATAATGGGCAGCAATGGGCGGCCATTTTTTCGAAGTCCTCTGGTTATAGTTACGGCGGCCATTTTCCTAAGGATCATACAGCGCGGCCATGTTAGAGTGTTATGTGCGCACGCCAGTACTCAGTGACGCCTGATCCGAGCGGCCAATAAGACTGGGCGAATACTACCACATCTCTAGCACTGTCAGCAGGGAAAGGGAGGCTATCTGATGCTCAGCCCAGCAATCCCTATATCGGACAGCATAGATAGACGAGTGGTACAATGGGGAAGTTGAAACGAGGGGAAAAAACAACAATTTAAAGCAAAGAACAATAGTATATTAGTATCTGGGGAAAATAAAAAAATATATATACTGGGAATATGTTCCAAAAATAGGCGAGCTAACCAAAGGGGAATGATCCGATCGGTAGGTCAAATTTAGAGAGGGATTTATACACATAAAGGTATAGATCCCGATGTAAGAAAAAACACATCTATATAAAGAACCGCAGACAGGGAAGGCGGTCATGCTCCCATAGGTAAACAAATAAGGCATCAGTAGTAAATCTATAACAATTGAGCATTAGTTTACACCAGATAGCGCGGGAATAATCATATAATTTTAGTCTATTTTTTATACATACCATCCATTCCTGCAGCAATCATGGATGTGTTTTCCTATATGGAAAAAAGGAGAGTGAATTTAGAAGAAGTATTTAATGTCACTAATACAAAACCTAACACTAACTTAGATCTTGAAAGCCTAATGAGGAAACTAGGACATAATATGGAAAAGAAAGTGAGCCTATGGTGGGACATCTGCACCTTTGAGACATATCTCAAAGAAAGTATAGTCCCAAGAAGGCTGAGGTGGGATGTCCCCCCTAATGATGGCCTGGTAGACCAAGAATCAAACGATGAATGGTACAAATTTTTTAACGATAAAGGCCTTGAACTCATAGGGTTCCTGTTAGAGAGGAAACGTAGAAAAAATAAGAAAATAGACCAGAATATTGCTGAATTGAGAGAAGAATTAGAACCGCACAAAGACACGACTGAATTTAACACCTTAATGACTCAACTGAATAAAGACCTTGTCAAAAAAGATAAGGAGGTCCAACAGAGGAAAAGCAAGAAGCACATTAGAGATATTAATGATTTCCGCAATGACCAAGCCTTTAAATGGCAAAGCCAGCTAGGTAAAATTGAAAGTTCATCCACTTATTCTACACCAGAAAAAATAGTAAGAATGTACTCTCAACAACATAATGAACAACCCAGGCCAACCATGGAGAACACAAGATACCAAGATCCTAGAGAAGGAAACCGCGTCATGACCCCAAGACACAGAGATAATGACGGAAGAAATACTGAATATCATGCGAACACCCCATTCCGGAATGAGAGGAGACCCCAGCAGAATTACCGGACACCACAAAATGGAGGAAGAAAGCAACAATACTGGAAAAATAACAGAAGGCCCCAGAATAGGAATAATTGGCATAAACCACCATATGGAGAACAAGATTACAGAGGACCACCATATGAGTATAGGGATCAGAGAAGACCCGCACAAGAATATAGAGAGAATAGAGAATCGGGATACGAATACTATAGACCAAGGGACAGGAGTCCCATCCAGGAATATGGATATGAAGACAGAAGAGGACCAACACAGAGATACTACCGGCAAGATGAACGAAGCCCTCTCCCCACATATAACTACTACACCCCGTTGATGAGTAGAGAAAGAGAAGAAAGACCAGTTAGACCAGGGGTCTTCAAACTGCGGCCCTCCAGGTGTTCAGGAACTACAATTCCCATCATGCCTAGTCATGTCTGTGAATGTCAGAGTTTTACAATGCCTCATGGGATGTGTAGTTCTGCAACAGCTGGAGGGCCGTAGTTTGAGGATCCCTGAGTTAGACCATACCCCTCCCATTATGGGGATCAAGACTTTAACAAAATCTTTTTTAGACCGGAACAGAGGACTTCGAAAAAATGGCCGCCCATTGCTGCCCATTATAAGAGTATTTAAAGACACGTTTGTAGCCTGTACGCATCCCCTGATGAAGTCACGTGTGGTGTGACGTCACGCGTAGGGATGGGACAGGCTTTACATGCTGTGAGAGGTATACGAGCTTGCCGCTCGTTGGAGATATGATCGTTTTTATGCTGTTTATGTGAGTACCCTTAATTTACTGAATAAAAGCTGTTGGTTAAAACGTTATCACGCCATTTTAACTCCCTTTGTTTTCTGTCCTCCTATACCACTGAAGGAACCACCTCTTGTGACTAGGACCGGGAAGATAGTGCTCTACACCTATAGGAGGACCCCCCTAAAAGATCTAAGGTCATATGCGTTTTGCCCTATTACCCTAAGGTAAGGGGCCATTGCTTACCTGTGTGTATAAACACGAAGATATGCACTGTGTGATTTTCCGTGAGCACTGCAGTGCGACTGTTGCATGCTAAGACGTTGCTGCCACATTTTCAAAAAAGGACGTTTTGTTTTTGTTGAAACACTTTGTACTGTTACTGCTGCATGTCAGGACGTTACAGTCACACTATACCAAATAGATTCCTTGCGATAGCACTTGTTAATTTCTGGATATTCTACTATCTTCTATAAAAATGTCATTGCACTGTTGCACAATGTCACTTTAAGTGTTGCATGTTTACTATGTACTAAAAGTCACTTTAGATTGCATTATGCACTTTTTAATTGACACTCTTTATATTTTTCATATTTTGTTTATGGGCATGATGAGATATTGATGGATTATTATTTATTGATTAGTGACAATTTTTTACACTATTGATATTTTGTTTATGGACATGTTGAGAGATATTTATTGACCATTGTCACCACAGATGACTATCATTCCACCACTCAGAGCTGTTGCCATATGAGTGGAGACTGATACACGTTTGGTGTTATCACTGTTATAGTGTTACTATACTTGTGATTACACACTTTTTATGTATGCCACACTATTTTAAGTTACTTGAGCTAATTTATTCAGGATTAGCGCAGCAATATCTTTGTTTATTAAAAAAAAAAGTATTACCTGTGGTTTTAGTAGTGTCCCCAGAGGAGAGAATTGGAGCAGGCAGCAGGCAGCAGGCAGGGATGTGCTTAGCAACAATAGTAATTATCCAGGCAGCAGGCAGTAATATTGCCTATAGTCAGCACAAGGATATCGTCAGCACAGCCAAAGCGTTTGTCCATAGAAATTGTCCAGACAGAGACAGCCAGCACAGCCATAATATTGGTCCTGGTACACCGTTACCTCCCTGCACTCATTATTGTACCACTCTCCAGCCCTTCGTGAACATACTGCCTCTTGCTACGGCTAATTATTTCCATAGTCCAGGTAGCAGGCAGAGGTGTGGTCAGTTTATGCTGCAGGCAGGGGGATGGCGTCAGTAAGTCAGCAGCAGGCTGAGGGCCACAATCAGGTAAGACCTGTGCACAGGGGTAGAGGCTTCGACCCACCCAAATCTCTATGAAGCCTCCGGACTCCAGACCCTAATTACGAAACCCGGAGACAAAAAAAAAAAATAGTTTTCTCCATCCGGAAAAACACTTCTGGAGCCCCTCACATGTGAGACCCCTGTGTCCTACAGTAGCAGGGCAACAGATCAATACAAGCGGTAGGCAAAAGCATATACAGTCCATAAAACAGGCCAGGGTTAGATAACATGAAAGCAGTCCAAGTGGTGGGCAGAAGCGTAGTTGGTAAAACAGGCCATGGTCAGTTCACATGTAAGCAGTCCAAACGGTTGGCAGAGGCATAGTCAAAAAACAGGCCAGGGTCAGTTCACATAGAAGGCAGTGGCATGGTTATTTGAGGAAGCATGGGAAATGGTCAGAACAGATGATGAAAATGGGGAAATGGTTAAGAATATGGGCTAATATTTTAGGGATGTGTGATAAAGTCTGAAGCATTCACCAATGCAAAGGCCGGGTTCAAGGGGACAATGGTAGCTGGTATCTCTTCGAAATCCTTTACTGCTGCATACTCAACATCTTTTTTGGCATCTTCGGCCTGCTTCAGATGGTGGAATGTGGTCCGGGAAGTGGCATGAAGTCGGCTAACAGCTTTAGAGCTAAGGCTTTCTGGGGGGGGGTCTTTGATAGTAGATGAGGGACGTGACAACTTCTTCAATGAATTTTAGGAAGTGGGCAGGGCTTTCGGTGGATTTGGTGTAAATTATGTAGGCATTATAAATGGCCAAATGAATTAAATAGAGTGTTACTTTCTTGTACCAGAAACGGGACCTCCTTATTGCTAAATAGGGCTGAAGCATTTGGTCATTGAAATCCACAACCCCAATCCCCCCCCCCCCTCGACCTCGTCTTCTCTGAACTTCAACTGTAGTGTCGTCATGGATGGTGGACATCATGTACACATTTCTGGTATCCTTCCACCTCAAGGCCAGCACTTCGTTACATCTCAAAGTTGCTCTTTCTTCCCTGCGCAATTTCTTATTTACTATGGCTTGTGGGAAGCCCTTTTTATTCTTTCTAGAGGTTCCACAGGCCAGGGTTTGTGCGAGGTATAGGTGTTTGAAAAGGGGCAGGCTTGTATAAAAGTTATCCAGGTATATGTGGTAACCTTTGTTCAGCAGTGGGTAGGCCAGGTCCCATACAATTTTACCAGTTGTGCCCATGTAGGCCAGGCACTCAGGGGGCTGGAGCTGGGAATCTCTTCCTTCGTATATGCGGAACGCATACAGATATCCTCGCAAAGCTTATAAAATTTCACTCCGTATTTGGCCCTTTTGCTAGGAATGTATTGTTTTATTCCTAGCCGGCCTGAAAAGGGTACCAGGGACTCATCTACACATATATGCTTATCGAGGATAGGGATGAGCCGAACACCCCCCGGTTCGGTTCGCACCAGAACCTGCGAACGGACCGAAAATTTGCACGAACGTTAGAACCCCATTGACTTCTATGGGACTCGAACGTTCAAAATCAAAAGTGCTCATTTTAAAGGCTAATTTGCATGGTATTGTCCTAAAAAGGAAAGTGATTTTAATGATGCTTAAAGTAAAAAAAAAAAAGTGAAATATTCCTTTAAATCTCGTACCTGGGGGGTGCCTATAGTATGCCTGTAAAGTGGCGCATGTTTCCCGTGCTTAGAACAGTCCCTGCACAAAATGTCATTTTTAAAGAAAAAAAAGTAATTTAAAACTGCTTGCGGCTTTAATGTAATGTCGGGTCCTGGCAATATGGATGAAAATCAGTGAGACAAACGGCATGGGTACCCACCAGTCCATTACCAGGCCCTTTGGGTCTTGTATGGATATTAAGGGGAACCCCGCACCCAAATTTAAAAAGGAAACAGCAGTATACAGGCTCTGTACTCTGAACAGCAGTATACAAGCGGTGCAAACAAGACAGAGACTGTAGGTTTGTTGTTAAGTAGAATCTGTTTGTAATTTTGAACTGGTACATTTTTAACGTGTTTAGCTCCAGCCAAAAAATCTTTTTTAAGCTTTTTGGAAAACATAGGGAAGGGTTATCACCCCTGTGACATTTGTTTTGCTGTCTGTGCTCCTCTTCAGAAGATTTCACCTCACTTTTTGTCCCAATGACAAATGTTTTTGAAAATTTGGGTTTTTTTGTGAAACAAGCATTGGTGATAAAGCATCAATGGAAAGGAGAAATGTTTTTCCCATACTAACTCTAACAGGAGAGAATTTCCCTTCCTAGGGGTAGATTTCATCTCACTTCCTGTTGTCTCCTTCCGTTTGCAAGTAGGAGTAGTTTGTAAGTTGGATGTTTGAAAGTAGGGGCCTGCCCTATATACTCAGCAGAAATTTGGGCCTTAGGTGTTGTTGTGGCCACAACACTGTAAGCCCTCTCAGGGCCCTGCTGTGAAATATTAGATCAAGAATTGTAATTACATGCCCCTGTTGAACAGGGGCAGAAAAATTGGGCCTTTGGTGGAGGTGATGGTGGTGGTGTTGGTGCCACAACACTGTAAGTCCTCACAGATACTCTTGGTGGGCGCAGAAACGGGCCCTGCTGTGAAATATTAGATCAAGAATTGTAATTACATGCCCCTGTTGAACAAGGGCTGAAAAATTGGGCCTTAGGCACTGGTGCTGGTGCCACAACACTGCAACCCCTCACAGATACTCTAGTTGGAACGCAGGAACGAGCCCTGCTGCAAAGTATTGCATCAAAAATTGTAATTACACGCCCCTGTTAAACAGGGGCTGAAAAATTGGGCCTTAGGCACTGGTGGCGGCGCCCAGAACCAAAAATGTTCTTACAAGCTATCAGCGTGATCATTGAGGAGGAAGAGGATAATTACTCAAGATAGTCACTCAGCATCAGCATAGGCAGTCTTTGAAGGGATCTGAGATTTAGAAAAAAATTATTCGGTTACATCAGCATCAGGTGCTTGGTAGCTTGTGGTGATCCAAGACTGATTCATTTTTATGAAGGTCAGTCGATCGACCGAGTCGGTGGACAGACGCACCCAGTGATCGGTTACAAAGCCTCTAGCAGCACTGAATGTACGTTCCGAAAGAACACTGGATGCAGGACAGGCCAGTAGCTCAATTGCATACTGTGCAAGCTCTGGCCAGTGATCCATCCTCAAGACCCAGTAACCCAGAGGATTTTCGGTGGGAAAGGTGTCCAAGTCAGATCTTGCCCCTAGGTATTCCTGCACCATGTAAAACAGACGCTGGCGATGGTTGCTGGAACCGATCATACCTTGGGGCTGCGGACTAAAAAATTGTCTGAACGCATCGGTCAGACGGCCACCTTCTCCACCGCTCCTTCTTTGACTGACTGAAGCCTCAGCAACACGTTGTCCAGAAACAGGAGTTTGTAACCTCCCAGTCTCTGGGAACGCGTTGCACAGACCTTTCTGCAAGGCTTCCCGAAGATGTTTCATCCTCTGCTCCCTCTGCGACGGCAAGATAAGGTCCGCAACCTTACCCTTGTAACGTGGATCAAGGAGGGTTGCCAGCCAGTATTGGTCCTTCTCCTTGATACCATGAATACGAGGATCCTTGCGCAGGCTTTGCAGGATCAGGGAGGCCATGCAGCGTAGGTTTGCTGAGGCATTCAGTCCGGAGTCCTCTGGGTCACTAAGGACGACATGGTCCACAGCCACCTCCTCCCAGCCACGTACAAGTCCATGTGTTTCTTGGGACTGATCCCTTAAAGACTGCTGCTGATGCTGAGTGCCAGGCTCCACCTCCATACTGACACAATCCTCCTCCTCCTCCTCCTCTTCCTGTGTGATCGGCGGGCAAGCAGGAACACTGTCTGGATAAAGGGGGCCTTGAGAGCTAAGGAAGTCCTCCTCTTCCTGCCTCTGTTCTGCCTCAAGTGCCCTGTCCATTATTCCACGCAGCGAGTGCTCCAACAGGTGGACAAGGGGGACAGTGTCATTGATGCATGCACTATCACTGCTCACCATCCTCGTGGCCTCCTCAAATGGTGACAGGACAGTGCATGCATCCCTCCCTGATCATGGCCCACTGGCGTGGGGAAAAAAAAACAAGCTCCCCTGACCCTGTCCTGGTGCCATAGTCGCGCAGGTACTCATTGATGGCCCTCTGCTGCGTGTGCAGCCACTGCAGCATGGCCAACGTTGAGTTCCACCTGGTGGGCATGTCACAGATTAGGCGGTTCTTGGGCAGGTTAAACTCCTTTTGGAGGTCTGCCAGCTGAGCACTGGCATTATATGACCGGTGGAAATGCACACAGACTTTCCTGGTCTGCCTCAGGACATCCTGTAAGCCTGGGTACCTGCCCAAGAACCGCTGCACCACCGCTGCCTGGTACAATCTGACGTTGGTGTACCGAAAGCAGATTGCCCATAAGTACTTGGCTGTGACACACCTAATTCTACACCTTCATTCCTCTCAGTGCAGGTCTCAGAGAGGACTGAAGGTATAGTGGGGTTGGAGATCTCAGCTGATGAGGAGCAAGGAGAGGTCCTCTTTGTTCTTTGGTGTGGGTCTTTTAGATACGCTTGCCAACGAACTGCATGGCAGGTCAACATATGTCTAGCATGTGGTCAAGCATGTGGTGCCCAAGCGGGAGATGTTTTGGCCACGCGAGATACGCTTGAGACATATGTTACAAATAGCAGCGGTGCGATCTGATGCACTCGTCTCAAAAAAGGCCCACACCAAAGAACTTTTGGAATAACGCGCAGAGACAGCAGCGCCCTGCACATGCGGAGCTTTGGGGTGTGATGTAGTCAATGTGCTGGCCTTAGGCTGGCCCCTGGAGGGCATCCTGCCTCGTTGGTGATGTGCCTCCTCCTCCTCTCTCCTATCAGGCACCCACGTTGAGTCAGTGACCTCATCATCCCCTCCCTCCTCATCACTGGAGCAAACCTGGCAGTATGCTGCAGCAGGGGGAGCATGACTGCCAGATTGCTGTCCTTCTTGGGCACCCCCTCTGTCCGTGCTCACGTTACTGCCTTCATCTAGCTCAGTATCATCATCAGAGCCTTCTAAACACTGGGCATCCTCCTGGAGCATGTACCCAACAAATTAATGAGTGGGCGAACTTTATATAATTTATCATAATTTGGATGATTGCGGGGAGGGCACTGGGTGTTGTTACTGAAATTAAGAAAGCGCATTATCATCTCGTATCGGGACCTGGACATTACAGAATATTAAATGGGCATGTGGTGAATGGGGTGGGTGGACCAGTAGGCATGTCCTTCATTTTTTTTTGTAAGCCCCATGTTTATGGTGAGGCCCATAAACATTTTGAACTCCTCCAGAGTCAAATCCTTCCACTCGAATGGACAGGCGTATGAAGATTGGGGGTTGTTGCAATATGCTGCTGGGCATATAAATTGGTCTGGTTGCAGCAAAGTGTTGGGCAAAAATAAATTAAAACAATCTATTTCAGAAAAATTTGGGGTATTGGCCTGCACACCTGGCTGTGCGGTGAAAGGGGGAATTCTTGCTGATCCTGAGTCGGAAGGCAGCCATGTTGGATTGGCAAGACCATCTGGGAGATATGTAGCGGCCCTGGCTCTTGGGGGACTCCAGTGCTGGTAGTTGGAGTACCTGTGCTGGCATTTGGGCGTGATGCTGCGGAAGTGCTGGTACTGGGCATTTCTTGTGGCCTTTCGCTGGCAGCAGCTCTGGTACAGGGCTTTTGGTTTTGGGGTCTATCGCTGACAGCAGCGCTGGTACTGGGCCTGGGAATTTGATCCTGGGGTATATTGCTGGTGGCTGCCTCATTTCCAGAGCGCCGTGCTCTTTTAGGAGGGATCCATTCTTCCTCTGATTCGTTTGCGGATCCACTACTATCAATCGGTTCAAATGCTGAATTGGATTCACAATCGGAATTGGCATTTGAATCTGATGAGAACTCCCCGCTGCTCTCATCAGTCATGAAGAGGATCTGAAATGCCTCCTCACTTGTATAAAATCTTTTGTACATTTTTTCTGATGGGCTGTGCGACAGGTGACAAATTACGGTTACTGATGGGCGACAGGTGATCGGTGACAGGTGACGGTCACTGATGGGTGACAGGTGATGTGTGACGGTTACTGGTGGGTAGCAGGTGACGTGCGACGGTCACTGGTGGGTGACAGGTAACGGGTGACAGTCACTGATGGCAGTCTCTGATGGTGACTGGTGCACTTTATGGGACTGATAGGTGACAGATGAGGGTCACGGATAGGTCACTGATGGCGGTCACTGATGGGCTACAGGTGCACCGCTGACGGCAGTCTCTGTCGGTGACAGGTACACTTTGTGGGTACTGATGGGTGACAGGTGCACTTTGTGGGCACTGATGGGTGACAGGTGCACTTTTATGGGCACTGATGTGGTGACAGCTGTAATTGGGGGGGGGGGGGTGATGTGACAGGTTCTCTTTTATTTGTGGTGTTGGTGCAGTACACTACAAACATAGATCGGTCACTCACTGCTCCTGGCTCTTCTCTCCTCACACTGGTAACGGTGTGTGAGGAGAGAAGAGCCGGTAACAGCTAGTAACCGGTCTTTGTTTACATTCAGTGATCGGCTATGAATGGATCACAGCCGATCACGTGGTAAACAGCCGCCAGCCATTGGCTGTTTACCCTTGTAGGTGACGAGCAGTGTTCCTGTTAACCTACCAGCATGTCTTTGGAGTGTGGGAGGAAACCAGAGTACCTGGAGGAAACCCACAAAGACACAGGCAGAACATGCAAACTTCAGGCAGGTAGTGTCATGGTTGGGATTTGAACCAGCAACCCTTTTGCTGCTAGGCACTTAGCCACTGTGCTGTATTTATGTCCTTTCTCCCACAAATAGATCTTTCTTTTGGTGGTATTTGATCACCTCTGCGTTTTTTATTTTTTTGCGCTATAAACAAAAAAAGACTGTCAATTTTGAAAAAAAAAACAATATTTTTTTATTTTCTGCTATAAAACACACCCAAAAAAAATTAAAAATGGAATTTCTTTATCAATTTAAGCTAATATGTATTCTGCTACATGTTTTTGGTAAAAAAAATCCCAATAAGCAAAGCAGGGATGAGAAACTTAGAGATCAGTTAGTAAAATCAGCACACATTACAGTTAGGCACACTTTTAACCCACTGATTGGCCTAGATGTTAACCCCTTCCCAGCCAGTGTCATTAGTACAGTGACAGAGTATAATATTATCACTGTAATAATGTCACTGGTGATGTCAGTGGCAGTTAGTTAGTGTCACCACACTATCGCAGTCCTATTATAATTGCTGATCACCGGCATTAGTAATATAAAAAAATAAAAATTCCAGTATACTGTATATACCATAGTTTGTAGGCGCTATAACTTTCACACAAATCAATCACTATACATTTATTGGGATTTTTTTATCAAAAACATGTAGCAGAATACATTTTGGCGAAAATTTATAAAGAAATTAGATTTTTTTTTTTAATATTGGATATGTTTTATAGCAGAAAGTAAAACATTTATATATTTTTTTCACATTTTTTGGTCTTTTATTGTTTATATCGCACAAAATAAAAAACCCAGTGGTGATCACATACATACATACAAAAGAAAGTTCTATTTGTGTGAAAAATGTGTGATGCAATTTAGTTTTGGTAAAGCCGTTGCATGACCGCGCAATTGCCAGTTAAAAGTAGCGCAGCGCCCAATAGCTAAAAAATGGCCTGGTCATGAAGGGGGTGAAATCTTCTGGAGCTTAAGTGGTTAATGTTGTCATTTTAAGCCTTAATAAAGGACCCTTTCCCCACTGAATAGTCTAATTTTACTCTTTTTTTTTGCATTGGCACATGTCCCCCATGACAGTGCCCAGCTAGCCATGCCGTTTTAGTGACAAGCTTGCAAATTGGTCTTTAAAAAGGGCAGAAAAAAATATACAAGATTGATAAACTTTAATGGGGTTTGGGCACTATGTTTAGGGTTTGCAGATTTCAAGCTGGGTTTGTGGATCCTCTCGGGAACCAAACCTAGGCCATTTCGCTCACCACTAATGTGGGCAGGCTCATATGAGTCAAGCAGTACTGTTTTGCTGGGAAAGAAATCAATGCATTTATTTGGAGTAGGACAGAGAGGGTGTAGTCCATCAGGCATCCAGCGTTGTTTTGGATTTGTTGGGGATGCAGGTGTTGTGAGGAGGAGGCCTTAAACATTAAAACTTTCAAGGTATTAAATATTTGTATAGGCATTTCCTGCAATAAAACTACATTCTTCTTGAATATCCTTCTGTGACCCAGTGAGTGTTGGATTCGCTATCTGTCCCCTTATTTGTTCAATCTGAGTTTATTGTAACACTAACAAAGGTACATACATAAGAGCAATATGGAGATCGAGAAGAGTTGAAAGCTTGCCAAGAAAACAATGCAAGCAGACAGACTCACATTACATTAAAACATAAACACAATTGATAAAGGAGAGAAAAAACAAAAGAAGAGAGGGTGCATAACACCGTCTTTGCCATCAAATATAGGTACAAACGAATTTAAGGTGGGACACTATGAGACTGATTTAAAGGGGGAATATAGACACTGATGTCCGGGGGGGGGGGGGCTAATGTAAAAGGGGACTGTGATGTGTTATAGTGCAAACATGAGACCTCTGCCAAAAGAAAATGTTACTGATGGGACCTTCATAAATTTTAATTTAAGACCCCTGTTATACATCAATGAGGCTTTGTTGGATGGAATAGAATAGGAGGGGGAATAACAAAGAAAATGAGAAAGGTGCAGGTCAGGACAAGGGAAGGAAAGCAGGATAAGAGCAGGGTAAAGATGTACTCCATCAGGGCTGCGTAGAGATGGAATCAGAGTCACTCTTGGCCCATGATAAAAACTTGGAGGAGTAGCAGAACATGGACCATGTGGTCCAGGTGAGAGAAAACTGGTCTTCCTTTCCTGCTTCCTGCGCCAACAGTTGTTCAAGGTCTCTAATAGAGTCCAGCTCTTTTGGCCCATTCCCCCAGTGAAGGTACAGTGGTTGACTTCCAGTGACGGGGGATTACTGCCCTGGCCGTGGCCAGAAAATGCTGCAAGAAATCACTTTTGACGAATTTGAAGGGTACAGATAGCATGGATAGTAGGGCTACTTCAGTGGAGGGTTGAATCAAAGTCGTCATCAGTTTACAGTACAAATTGAAAATAAATTGCCAAAATCTCTGGATGGAGGGGCAGTCCCACCAAATATGTATTATAGTACGATTGAAGACATGGCAAAGCCAGCATGCGTCGAATATGGATGGGTTGAAACGATGAAGAACCGATGGGCATGTTTACCAACTGGTTATTCATTTAAACCCTTTTTCTTGGTTCTTGGTGGCTAGTGAGATTTTGTGGTTTGAGAAATAGTATGATGAAGCTCCGCTTCCCAGACCTGCGTATGGGACTGGGGATTGGGAGAAGATGTATAAAAGAGTATAGAATAGAGTTGAGAAACAAGGGTCCTCCTGTAAAACCTGTCCTCCTATTGAGACCCATTCTGCAACAGAACCAAATGTTAGAATTACAACCAATGCCTCTATGGCAGGTGTTGCGTTAGTTCTAGAGATATAAATACCGCTCAGTTTAGGACCCATTAAAGAATGCTGGTCTCCACTAAGGCTGTAGCTAAGGGAATATCTTTGCAGGCTATTGCAAAAGCAGCAGGGTGGTCTTACATTTATAGTTTTGCTAATTGGCGGCAATCCAAAAAAGAAAGATGATCTTTTATGAGATTAACCATCAGGTGTGGATTATTCTCCCACCATCTGTTCTACCATTGAGGAAATTATGACCTACTAACTTCCTTTGTTCAATGGAATGGGTTGCCACTTGTCAACAGAGCCCTACCCTACCAACCTCCTCACTTTTGCCAGGTGGCCTGATGTTTTTTCTGTAGTACTGGATTATTTCATTACCTTCTCCTGATATGTTAATGCTCTAGCTTTTAGTTGCTGTGGTAATCTCATTGTTTTGTGATCTCTATTCTTTTTTATTTTTTTCTTTGTTAGTTGTGTAGGTAATTGTTCAGTCCGTGAGATCCATATGTTTCCTGGTTTTCTCCTAGCTGAAGAAAGATTCTAGTGCTCTGGTTTCAAGACCAATAAGGTAGGTTATATTTCTTGGACTCTCTTAAACAGCTCTTTAATGGCAGATTGTTATCAAGAATATTGTGTAAATTTTGTTCCATTATTTACATTATTCATACATTTAATTTTTTAGTTTCTACTTTGCAAGCTTTAAACCAGTGGGAGGTATTGTTAGCTAATTTCATCTCACTGACCACAGGTCTTTACAGTTGCTGAAGCACAATGTGATCCCCAGAAAGAATACTCATGCACTCTGTGAGCTAAATTGGTTAGAGGTTGCCACTTAATAAAGGGTCTGGAGGATATTAGTTATGAATAAAGGTTGTGAGCACTGAACTTATTCTCTCTGGAGAAGAGATGCTTGAGAGGGAATATGATTTCAATATACAAATACCGTACTGGTGACCCCACAATAGGGATAAAACTTTTTTGCAGAAGGGAGTTTAACTAGACATGTGGCCACTCATTAAAATTAGAAGAAAAGAGGTTTAACCTTAAACTGCGTAGAGGGTTCTTTACTGTAAGAGCAGCAAGGATGTGGAATTCCCTTCCACAGGCGGTGGTCTCAGCAAGGGGGCATCGATAGTTTCAAAAAACAATGTAATACTGACATATAATCAAACACATAGGTTGGACTTGATGGACTTGTCTTTTTTCAACCTCACCTACTATGTAACTATGTAACATATCCAACCATCTATTTCTAGGTGGAAAATGATTAAAAGGCCATAGATCCCTCAAAACTTTAGTCGGAGCTAGGACTCTATGTTCTTGCGCAATCTAAGGTCAATGACACAGGCTATGAGATACACTGCATGAGTAGTACAGTACAGTGGTGGAATTACCAGGGTCACACCAGTCGCATTTGCGACTGGGCCCTTGAGTTCCGCCACTGTAGGGGGGCCCGCCACCGCCTGGGAGATAGTACACTGGTCATTCACGGGGAGTCCCCTTTCGCTCTGCCCATCCTCTCCACCCATCCTCTCCTCCCGCATTCACGGGCACAGTCCCCATCCGCTCCGCCCATCCTCCCTGCCCGCTCCGCCCATCCTCTCCGCCCACATTCACGGGCACAGTCCCCGCCCATCTTCTCTGTCTCTGCCTGCCCTCACGGGCACAGTCCCCGCCCGCTTCGCCCATCTTCTCCGGCTAAGCCTGGACTCACGGTTACTCACAGGCCCGCCCATCCTCTCTGCTCACCCAAGCAAGACCTAGCAAGCAGGGGGAACCAAGTGATCTGCAAGTGAGTGGCACCCATCCCTCAATATCAACACTGCCACTGATTCCCCCCACACACCAGTACTACTGCCACTGATCCACACATCACCACTACTGCACTGATTCCCCCCCACACCACTGCTGCCACTGATACCTCCCCACACCACTACTGCCACTGATACCCCCACACCACCACCACTACTGCCACTGATCCCCCACACCACCACCACTACTGCCACTGATACCCCCCACACCACCACTAGTGCCACTGATTCCCCCCTCCCCCACACCACCACCACCACTGATACCCCCCACACCACCACAACTACTGCTGCCACTGTTCCACCCCACCATGACCACTACTGCCACTGATCTCATCCCGCAACCACCATCCTTGCCACTGATACCATTCCCCTCCCCACCACTCATCCCATCCCACCCCCCCAACCACCACCCTCGCCATGGATCCCATCCTCCCACCACCGCTGCCACTCATTTCATCCAATGCCCCCCACCGCTGCCACTCATCCCATCCAATCCCCCCCTTCCGCTACCACTCATCCCATCCCCCTCCATCCCATCCCCCTCCAACCATCACCCTTGCCACTGATCCCATTCCCCCCACCACCTCTGCCACTCATCCCATCTCTCCCTCACCGCTGCCACTCATCCCATCCCCCACCACCACCACCGATGCCACTGATCCTATCCCTCCCCAACCACCACTGCTGCCACTGATCCCATCCCCCACCACCACTGCCACTCATCTCAGGGGCGTAACTACAGGGGTCACAATTGCAATAGCGCACATGTTGCCCCTGAACACTTGGATGGGGGGGGGGGGGGCATTTAGAGGAACAAATCCCCTCCATTTTTCTCCTGCAGCCACTAAAAGTCTGCTTCTCTTCCTCTCCCTCCCTCCCACTGGCATTCAGTGGCTGCAGTAGAAAAATGGAGGGGATTTGTTCACCCTCCTATCCAGGTCCTGCTGCCCCCGGGATCAGTGGAAAAGGCCCTGGCCGGAGGTCAGGGGGGCCCTCCATGGTTTCTTGCACTGGGGCCCTGAAGGTTCTAGTTATGCCTCTGGTACAGTATATCTGCATGAAGTATAAATGATGAGTTTTATTTAGACCTTAAAAGAGCAGCTTCTAAGCTCTATATGGGGTAGAGCCAACATCATGAGGAATCAACAGTAGGAAAAATAAATATGTGCCTTTTTATCTTTGATGTAGCATTTCCTATTATTTCTTCCAAAGTATGTGGGAGACTGCTTCACAGTTGGCAACATGTTTCCTCTTACCCCCAGATCCATGGTTTTAGAAACTTGCCATGTTTCATAGGGCTCATCAGCTGCTTCCTGACAGTGGGAGCCTGAACCTTTCAAGGTCATCCCTGGCTGCCTATTTTTTTTGTTGACACCTCTCTTTCCCCAAGCTCTGCTTTTATAAAAAAAAAAAGACCAACCCAAGTCTCTTCCCCAGACAATGGGGCTGATTGTCCCAGGTCACCCACAACCACCCCAGTGGGTGTACGAACGTACATCCACAGGCTGTGCCCAACTGACTTTGGGAAGTGCCAGAGGCCAACACTCTCAAGTCCTTTTCCTGGACGATACTACTAGAGACCCGCAGAGTTGATATGGTACTGTCATCCCAGCTTCAGTGCCCTCTATAAAGGGTAATAAGTCAAACTTCGTCACTTAAGTTAAAACCTTTACTTTGCAGAATCTTTTTAATGCATCCAACATGAAATGTTAAGTTGTTTATCAAAGAAAATGCGTTCGCCCACAGTCTCTTACACTATCAATCTGTTTTGTTATTTATTGAGGGGATAATACTTGGATAGGGAATAGGGAAATGATGAGATGCCCACTTGACTTAGAATAGTTTTTCAGGGACAACTCTTCCTATATACAGCTATAAACACTCCTCACTGCCTCCAGCACACTTGCAGAACTCCAGAATCAGCTGGGACACTTTTATGATCCTGGCAAAAAGAGCAACAGCCAGATCTTGTAGCAAAAGGCCATTTACAGGCAGGGACCCCGGGCCCCTTTGGTTGTGTAGTAAATGCAGTGTCCAGCTTGCTTTCCTGTAGCTACTGATCCCAGTGCCACCTCTTCAGGAATTGCCTGCCTGCCTGGCTGCAGCTGCCCCTTTCACTAGCCCACCTGGCTACTTCTCCACCGTCCTCCTTGACTGCACCGCAGTCCTCCCAGACTACACACTCACCAGCCACCCAGCTGACTTCTCCCTGGAGATCTCCATGACTTACTGACTAATTATCCCACTGTCCTCACGCCTGCTTCCATGCATCCAGGACAGGACTCCTCTGTGTGTTGTAAGAGGATCCCTCTAGGCCCCAGGTCACCCTTCCTCCCCCAGACTAGATGGCACCCTCAAGGCCCACCGACAGCCTCCTCAGCACTCCATCTCCAGCTTCCACCCGACGCCCCCCTGCTAGCATGACCCCAGAGTATTTAAGAGGTGCCTGCCCCCCTGCCAGCCCACTTGCTGGGGATTGGCTGGGGCCCTCCTCAATACTCCTGGCAGCTCCTCCTAACCTCTCTTCCATTCTTATGGAAGCTTCTCCAAGTTTCCAGCAAGTAGGGGGAGGTACCAGAGGTGCTGCCTGATGAGTCATCCAGCTTTCCTGAGTCATTCACCCTGACCCAGATGCAACCCAGCCTGGCTCTCAGCCAGGCTAAACTTTTCTACACTACAAACTATGTACAGCTAGCACTCTACACATAAATCCTTCTAAAAGCAGTTTGTCAGGATATATAGCCAGTTTCCAAGCAAACTTTTCCTGTCACGTGTACAATACCTTTTAATTAATATCTCACCTTTATAAACTGTAATATTTTCATTAATTTTAAAACCTATCATTTTGTATAAAGCCCAATTCCCAGAGGCCCTGCCCTGTGCTTTGCCCATAACAGGGTGTGACACAGGACTGCTTGTCATTACATGTAATTAGGCACAGCTGCTATTGTATTACCTTTACTTTTACTGTGCACTTGTGGCCATCACTTCCTCACCACTTCCTTCTACAACATTGCCGCCCCTTTGTTTTTTTTAGCTTCAGTGTTCTCATAGTCCTGCCTTTGTATGCTATACGTTTTTTAATAAGTTATGTCAACCTGTGACATTGGCCACGGTGGAATGCAAGTGTAAACCTGTATGAATATTCTTGTAATGTATGGATCCATTGCCTGGAGATAATACATATGTCATCTTTACAGTGCAGTTTAGAAATTAAAAGACACACATGATTGACTATTATGGGTAATGACTTGGACTGCCACCTGTCTGATCTTTTCCTGATCTGTAATTGATTACAGTTAATTACATAACGCAGAAAATCAGCAATCTTCCTTGAAAAGGTGGTAATGGTATAGTAAGAACATTGAAGCCTACATGGTGTTACCCTACGTTCACACCTATGTGTTTTTTGGTGCGTTTCTCAGAAACACATTACAGTCCATTTAACATGGTTTCCTATGGATGTAGTTCACATCTCTGCGTTTTGCTGCGCTGCATTTTTTGAAAAGGGTCAGGGACTTTGTTTCCCACAGCAGATTGCATTTTGGGTGCAATATGCCCTGCACACATGATCGGACATTGATTGGACATTCCGACAACAAAATCCATGGATTTTTTCAGACGGATGTTGGCTCAAACTTGTCTTGCATACACACAGTCGCACAAAGTTGTCAGAAAATCCGATCGTTCTAAACACAGTGACGTAAAACACGTACGTCAGGACTATAAATGGGGCAGTAGTCAATAGCTTACGTCTCTTAATTTATTCTGAGCATGCGTGCCACTTTGTATGTCGGATTTGTGTACACACGATCGGAATTTAACCGATCGGATTTTGTTGTCAGAAAATTTTATAGCCTGCTCTCAAACTTTGTGTGTCGGAAATTCCAACGGAAAAAGTCCAATGTCCCACACACGATCGGAATTTCCGACAACAAGCTCCAATCGCACATATTCCGTTGGAAAGTCCGACCGTGTGTACAGGGCATTAGACTTCAATGTAGCCTCACCAAAAATACAAGTGTTGCATCTTTTATGTGTTTTTTGATGCGTTTTGCGTTTATTTTTTCCCTTTAAACATACTGTATATAGATAGCAGGCCGAAAAGCCATGTCCTTAACAACTGATGAGTCATCTGCTGTCAGCAGGGTTCACCGCTGACAGCTGAATGTAAAAAAAAAAAAAGAATTGCCAGCAAAAACAAAATCAGGAAAATAACGGCGTGGGGCCGCCGCCCCTCAAATCCATATTGTGTCATGTGTCATGTTGGTGACTATCCTCAATATGTATGTTGATACTTTGTATTTTTTTATGCCAATGTGCTATTATACGTTTATATGGGTTGATCTTTGCCCTATCTTTGGTCTAATAAAGAATACAATTTTTTACATATGTATATGGTTTTGTCTGGCTCTACCCCACGCACCTCATCTACAGTCCCACCCTCCCCCCTCTTTTTTGCAAAAGCAACCAGGGATGGAGGTGCAATATTCCCCGTTGCATCTCATTTAAAGTGACAAATATTCCCTTTTTTCTCAAATCCATATAAGACCCTTATCCGAGCATGCAGCCCGGCATGTAGTCCTAGTACAGGACAATTTTATGGTCCAGTTTATTGAGGCCCCAACTAGGAATGAAGCTCTGTTGGACCTGGTAATCTCAAACCATGCAGAGCTTATTACTAATGTGCAGATAAAGGAACACCTGGGTAGCAGTGACCATAACATGATTTCATTTGATGTTAGCTGTAAACAAGAAATACATAAGGGAAAGATAAAAACACTTAACTTCAAGAGAGCAAATTTTCCAAGGATGAGGGCTGCTCTCGAGGACTTAGACTGGGAGGGAATATTGGCAGCGATAAACATAGAACAGAAATGGGAATTCTTCAAAAAGACTGTTTGGGACCTCACTGCAAAGTATATTCCCATGGGCAATAAGTTTAAAAGGCTAAAAAGAAAACCTATGTGGCTCACGGTCAAAGTTAGAAAAGCTATAAACAATAAGAAAAGAGCTTTTAAAAAATATAAAAATGAAGGAACACTAGTGTCATTTAAATGCTACAAAGAATTTAACAGAATATGTAAAAAGGAAATCAAGGGTGCAAAAATTCAAAATGAACGAGAGATCGCAAAAAATAGTAGGACAAACCCCAAAAAATTCTTCAAATATATTAATAGTAAAAAGGTCAGGTCTGAGCATGTAGGCCCTTTACAAAATAATCTAGAGTGGGTGACTGGGGACAAGGAGAAGGCTAATTTATTAAATACTTTCTTCAGCTCTGTATATACAAAAGAGCATGGGGAAGCTCATGTCCATAAGGGGGGTGGTATTGACACAGCCTCCAATGATCCACAATGGCTCAAAAGGGATATGGTCCAGAAATATTTAGACAGAATAAAGGTGGATAAAGCACCTGGACCTGATGGCATCCACCCACGGATCCTAAAAGAATTGAGCTCTGTAATTTCAAAGCCATTGTATCTAATTTTTAGGGACTCATTAATGACGGGAATAGTACCGCTGGATTGGCGCAGGGCGAACGTGGTGCCTATATTTAAAAAGGGATCAAAGTCTTTACCAAGTAACTATAGACCTGTTAGTTTAACTTCTATAGTTGGGAAGATACTGGAGCGTTTAATAAAAGACCACATAGACGAGTTCTTGCTGGAAAAAAACATTTTAAGCAACAGACAGCATGGGTTCATGAAAGACAGAAGTTGTCAGACAAACCTGATTTCTTTTTATGAAGAGGTAAGTAAAACCTTGGACAGAGGGGTGGCTGTGGACGTGGTTTACTTGGATTTTGCAAAAGCGTTTGATACAGTTCCGCACACACGGCTCATGTGTAAGTTAAAGTCTACAGGGTTGGAAATATCAGTTTGTAAATGGATAGAAAACTGGCTAAAAGACAGAATTCAGAGAGTAGTGGTTAATGATTCTTACTCTGAATGGTCTAAGGTTATCAGTGGTGTACCCCAAGGTTCAGTGCTGGGACCCTTACTCTTTAATATCTTTATAAATGATATTGGATCTGGGATCAAAAGTAACATTTCTGTCTTTGCAGATGACACCAAGCTATGCAGTGGAATAACGTCCTTACAGGATGTCTCCAATTTACAAGCTGACCTAAATGCTCTGTCTAATTGGGCGACTATGTGGCAGATGAGGTTTAATGTTGAGAAATGTAAAGTTATGCACTTGGGGGCTAAGAATATGCATGCATCATACATGCTAGGGGGAGTACAACTGGGGGAATCTGTAGTGGAGAAGGATCTGGGGGTTTTGGTAGATCATAAGCTCAATAATAGCATGC
Source organism: Aquarana catesbeiana (assembly GCF_042186555.1). Taxonomy (NCBI): domain Eukaryota; kingdom Metazoa; phylum Chordata; class Amphibia; order Anura; family Ranidae; genus Aquarana; species Aquarana catesbeiana. The sequence goes on along the minus strand of NC_133326.1, from coordinate 602,103,607 downwards.
AATGCCAAGCTGCGGTTTCCAAAGCGAGCAAAGTTCTTTCTTGTATTAAGAGAGGTATGGACTCCAGAGAGAGAGATATCATTTTGCCCCTGTTCAAATCATTAGTAAGACCTCATCTGGAATATGCAGTTCAGTTTTGGACACCAGTTCTCAAAAAGGATATCGGGGAACTGGAGAAAGTGCAGAGAAGGGCAACCAAACTGATAAGAGGCATGGGGGAGCTCAGCTATGAGGAAAGATTAGAGGAACTGAATTTGTTCACTCTTGAGAAGAGGAGAATAAGGGGGGATATGATCAACATGTTTAAATATATAAGGGGTCCATATAGTGAACTTGGTGTTGAGTTATTCACTTTACGGTCAACACAGAGGACAAGGGGGCACTCTTTACGACTGGAGGAAAAGAGATTTCATCTCCAAATACGGAAAGGTTTCTTCACAGTAAGAGCTGTGAAAATGTGGAATAGACTCCCTCCAGAGGTGGTTCTGGCCAGCTCAGTAGATTGCTTTAAGAAAGGCCTGGATACTTTCCTAAATGTACATAATATAACTGGGTACTGACATTTATAGGTAAAGTTGATCCAGGGAAAATCCGATTGCCTCTCTGGGATCAGGAAGGAATTTTTTCCCCTGCTGTAGCAAATTGGAGCATGCTCTGCTGGGGTTTTTTGCCTTCCTCTGGATCAACTGTGGGTATAGTATTGGGTATATTGGATTGTACGTTTTTTTTTTTTTTTTTTTTTTTTATGGTTGGACTGGATGGACTTGTGTCTTTTTTCAACCTGACTAACTATGTAACTATGTAACTATGTCAGGAAAGGGAGGGGATGAGTGAGCAACCATACCAGGCTGCATGTCCTCAACATGGGAACATGTTGATGGAGACAAGGGTCTTTTCCCCACAACCCTGGGCGGTGGTTGTGGGGGTCTGCAGGTGGGGGCTTATCGGAATCTAGAAGCCCCCTTTAACAAGGTGGCCCCCATTTCCTGGCGCAGCACCACCACGCAGAGATGTGAACTACATCCATAGGAAACCATGTTAAATGGACTGTAGTGACAGTAGATTTTTTATTCTGTAACCTTTTTACTATTCAACTTCCTTATGCATTCCCGGCTTCCTTTCTCCTCTCCCTAATTAACTATGATGTGACGGTCTTTACAGGAATTCTTCCTCATTTTCATGAGTTACTGGCACTTTGTATATTGGTACAATGCTGGCATTCACTCTGCAGGGTAATGGGCACATGACCCAAGAAATGCTGAGGTGGCACAAGTAACAATAAGGGCACACAGAGTAGATACACACAGACAGGATAACACAGATTGCTCAGCACTTAATCTCCCAATCCATTTAAAGGGGCAAGATCAGAGTCAAGACGATTTAGTCTAAGAACTGCCCAGCAAGATCGAGACAAAATGGAGTCCAGATTAAAGTGTTGGATAAAGTGGTGAGGGGGTTAGACCCCTCTGTCAGGATTTTATTTCTGCCTATGTGCACATTAGGGAGATTTATCTCTCTAGTTGTTCTGGTGACCATTGTTACTGGGACTAAAAAGTAACACCTTTCAATTTTTACTGAGGAAGTTATAGTATTCCACAGACAAGGATAATTATAATATATGCATAGACACAATTTTTTTTATTGAAAAGTGTAAAAAATTATTATTTTCTGTCTTTGTTAAAGGTATTACAACGAAATGTGCTTTCTTTTAGGCTGGAATTTCCCTGACTGAAATTCTGCTGGATCGGCAAAATATGATCAGAATGTGACCTCCCCCACTCAACAAAAGTCGAATAATTTAATTTACATTTTTAGTGCGGTATAGAGTGCAGTATGGGGACGGAATGGATTGGGTACACTTTGTGTTCTGCTCTCAGTGGCTCAGTCCCTGCTACCAGTATCAGCAAGGGGCAAATAGCCCTCTTGCCCCCACTGTAGAAAGCCCCCATCTAGGGACGGACTAACAACTCCCTGCCCACACTCAAGCTACACCAACACAAAGCCCCACCTACATATTGCACTGCCCACAATACAATGTCATAAAGAAAATGGTAGACGTACATGTAAAGACGCCTCACCTCCCAAATAATACCCTTTCACAAATAGCACCAGATCCTACCCATAGATAATATCAGACCCTCCTGTATACCCCTTCACAAATACAACTAGACCCCCTTGGATTCTTGTATCCAAAGTCCCAGATAACACCAGACTTCCTGTACTCTCCTACTAGAAGATAATACCAAAACCCAGATAACACCAGCCCCTCTAAACCTACACTGTCAGAGAACACCAGACCCCCAGTATCCCCCACTCCTGAACACAACATGACACCATAAACCCCCCTTTTTCTAGGTGTTAGGGGCAACTTTTAAATAAGTTGCTTATAGTTTATATTGCTTTGTCTAATTATTGCTTCATATAGGAATTAAGACACAGAGTCAGGTATGTCTGTATCAAAGTTCTGAGCATCCCCAAAAAAAGGACTGCTCCCTTTACTTCTTTTATAGGCAGTTCCAAAAGCAGTAATCTTATCGGCATTACCAAATGAGGTTAAGGTACAAAGAGTTTCTCATCAGCGAACATGTAATGATTATTCAGCAGTTCCAAATTCCATCTAGATACAGATTGATAGAACAATTGATACGTACATAGGTAAGAAAGGAGCACAAACAATTTAAATAGAACAATTGATACGTACACAGGTAAGAAAAAACAGAAACAATTAAAGTGGAACTCTAAGTCATTATTTCAACCCTATCATAGGTAATACCAGACTCCCAACTCCTAGATAACATCAGACTCTCTGCATCCCCTCACTCCTGGATAACAACAGAAGCAATATACCCCCCACTTCTAGGTAACACCAGACCCCCCTTATACTCCTCACTCATAGGTAACATCAGATCCCCTATACCCTCCACTCCTAGATAAAACTAAAACCGCTAAACCCCCATTCCTAGATAACATTAGACTCCCTGCATCACACCGCTCCTAGATACTGCCAGAACCACTATACCCCCCACTCCTAGATAATACCAGACCCCCCCCCCCCCATACCCCCCACTTCTAGGTAACACCAGACCCCCCTAAACCCCCACTCCTAGGTAACACCATACCCCCTATACCCCCACTCCTAGGTAACACCATACCCCCACTCCTAGGTAACACCAGATCCCCCTATACCCCCATTCCTAGAAAACACCAAAACCACTATTCCCCCACACCTAGGTAACACCAGACCCCCTATAACCCCCACTCCTAGATAACACCAAATTCACTATACCCCCCACTCCTAGGTAACACCAGAACCCCTACACCCATTCTCCTAGATAACCCCAGACCCCCCATGCCCCCCCATCAGACTCCCTATTCTCAGCCTCTGATCTCTCCTCTGGGGCCTGAATCAGCTGGGATCTCCTCCCCAGAGCTCGCTGGCAGCATTGCGGGCCTCACTTGGGGAGGGGCTCGGTTAACATTTGCCTGAAATGCTCCACAAGCTGCTGGTTTGGTCCTCCTTCCTAATCATGAAGCTGATCACTGACTCTTTGCTTAGCTTGCTCATGATTGATCATTAGGGTTGCAGGTGTCAAGGATCACATCGTTCTGCCCTCCTAGGAGGCTCAGCTGGGGGGGTGGGGTGAAGTCTGGGTTGTCATTAGTAACTGGGCCACTGTCGCCTAGCAACTTCCGCCGCCTCTGCTCTCCCAGCTCTGCTACCTGAATGGCCAGTCCACCACTGTAGCTGATATAGGGAGATTCTGATCTATTGGGGGTCTGTAAGGGGGGGGGGGGGTTGTGCTGCCGACTGCTGATCTAATGATTGGTCACCAACCATTTGATCAACAGTCAGTCCCCCTCCTTAGAGGCCCCCATTAGCTCACAGTGCCACTTATATCAGTTCCCTCCCTTCCTTAGAGACCTCCAGAGATCAGAGAGACTTATGCTGACCATACACTATACGAAAAATCAGCCGACCGTTCGTTCATTTTTCGGCCAGTTAATGGGCACAAAATCGATAACCGCTTGGACGTTTTTGAGCCGAAAAAATGAAGGACAAGTTTGGAAATTTTCTACTGAACGAACGATAAATTGAAAGGTTAATATGTTTCCCGTTCGAACTGTCTGCACTAGGTATATGTAAAAAAACAAACAAAAAATTTGTTCAAGAGAGAGAGGCACCGAGTAGGGGAGAAATGAAGGCAGAGGCAGAGAGCACAGGCAGGAACAGCCAACAGGAATTCTCACTGAGTTTACGATACTCCACCGAGTGATGCCCAGTGCCGGAACTTGTTCCAGCATTGGCTTCATCCACAAGACCCTCTCATGGGGCCCCTACTAGCCCCGGGCCCCCAGGCAGTGCCCAAGTGGCCAATGGGTCAGTCCGCCCCTTCCCCAATCGGTTTCTCTCTAAAAGCCTTCAGTGAGAAGTAGAGGGTGAATGGACACTCCAGTAGCCCTGCCGCAGTGGTGCAAGTGCTGTGATGGGTGCTGGGCTGCCTCCCTCCTTCCCCCCAGGGGTCCTCACTCCCAGTCTCAGACTCAGTTCTCTTCTGGAATGCTCTTCTGCTGGCATGAGAATATCCAGAGAGAAGTGCCCTTTCTCTCACTCCCTCAGTGACAAGCGGAAGAACTTTCACAGGCAGCTTAATAAAAATCATCTGTCCATGCCTCCTACTGCACAGTGCCTATTGGAATCTGCATACATCCCAACTTTTTGGGATGGGAAAGAGGGACACCAATTAGCAAAAGTGTGTAGGCATAGGACCAACCCCCCGCCACGTCCCCTTAAAGGAGAATTATGTATATATATATATAAAAAAAAAAAATATATATATATATATATATATATATAAAAAGATGAGTTAAACCCACAAGTGCTTTTTTACCACTACTATTCCTTTATACTGGATTTTGAAATTTACGAATGCAGCAATTTAAATATTGGAGAAAAGGTTTAACACTGGGAAACACTTTTTGAAAGATAAAAAGTTCATTTTGTATGAGACCAAAATGAGGGACAAATGAGGAGGAAGGAGGGACAGTCCCTCAAAATCAGGGACAGTTGGGAGCTATGGTTCTGTAGTGTAAGGAGTCTATTCGTCCCACTATATGGCTGCCAAACTACAACTCCCAGAATTCTCAGCGCTCTTTATAGAAGTCTATGGGCTTGCTGGGCTTTAGCTCTCCCCCTGCTGCCTGGAAGAGAATGGTGCAACCTAACATCAATAACTCAGTAAAGGGAGAGAAGAATAAAAGGCAATGTCTCCTTCTCCATATTACTGTAGCCCAGCACCTGGCTACATAATGATAAGACAATGCCAGTGTTCTGTCAGATGAGCAAACCCGTCAGATTATGTAACGGAAGTGACGCTCCGTCAGCTGTGCATGCGTTCCACCGCCACCAGGTTTGCTCATCTGACAGAACACCTGTAGTCAGAAAGCGGCAGCGGATATCTTACTACACCCAGCTACGTCCTGAATTTCAGAGCAATTTTAGCAATAAAGTGGGCATATATATAAATAAATATAGTATGTTGACATCTGTGATGCTGTTTTGATGTTACATTTTGAAAGAAGCTTGAAGCCAGCAGTAGGAAGGTGACGGAGGCCATGTTGTTACACCCCGCACTGCTCAGCACTAAACCTTTTGGCTCGGTTCACACTGGTGCGCTGTCCGACATCGCATGTGATTCGCACCGTACTGCAGTGTGACTCACATGCAATGTCTGTGCGATGCGAGCTCAGCCATACAGGTTGTATGGCTGAATTTGCATTGCATTCGGACCAGACTCGCACACAACCTTTTTTTTTGGTCCGCACCAGAATCAGATCGCATGGGTGGGACACCCCCAGTAGTTTGCATATGGCAGTGTGAACTGCCTGCGAATCCACTGCGGGTTCCAGCATCGCACCAACGTGAACCATGTCTATGGCTTTCAAAATTAATCACCCAAACACCATCACAGATGTCAATATACTTTATTTTATTTAAATACGCTAACTTTATTGCTAAAATTACTCTGAAATTTAAGACATAGCTGGGTTTAGTAAGATGTCTGCTGCTGCCTTCTGACTGCAGATGTTCTGTCAGATTTTCAAACCTGGTAGCGGTGGAACGCATGCGCAGCTGATGGAACGCCACTTCCATTACATTATCTGATGGGTTTGCTCATCTGACAGAACACCGGATGGGATGATAGCACTGTACATGCTTCCAAAGTAAAGGTGTAGGCACCTCAAGTCCTGAGCCAGAAAAGACAAGAAGATCTGAAACCGTTGCGCATTTTTAGAATGTTTTTGATTGCAGTTTAATAGAAACACTTGGTGGCGCTACAGCAATCAAGCTTAAAATATAACAGATTTAGAATCAGGGAAGTCAGGCTTGTAGGCTGTAGGCTGTACTAAAGCTAAATGATCCTTACCTCCAGTTTAATCATTAAACAAAATTGCTTTTTATTAAGCAGCAGTTAAAGTAAATGTTTGCAAAGCCTTTGTGTTAAGCAGTAATCCACCACTTAAAGCAGACCTTCACCCTGGGTTCACACTAGTGTGATGCGGGAACCAGCGTGATTCCAGCGCCGGTTCCCGCATTGCTCTTCTCCCGAATGCAATTCACACTGCCTTGTGCGAACCTCTGTGGGTGTCATTAACAAAGTTAATGACACCCCCAGTTTTGTTCACAGATCGCAGTGTGAACTGTGAACTCGCACAGGAATCGGTTCGCATAGGTGACAATACCCATGCGATCCGATTCTAGTGCGGGGAAAAACATTTCCCTGCACTATTTTCTGTGCGAATCCAGTGCGAGTTCAACTGTATGGCTGAAATCGCATTGCTCAGAGATCGCATGTGATCGACACCTGCAGTGCGGGTGCGAATCACATGCGATCTCTGAGATTGCGCTAGTGTGAACCCAGGCGCAGTCATTTTTTCATCTTTCCATCTATTAAATCCTCTGCTCTTGTTTTAACTTTGGATAGTAAAACATTTTTTTTTTCTGCCAGTAAAATACCTTATACAGCCCAATTCCTGTTTCTTGTCTGCTAAAAAGCCTAGGCTTATAACATCATGCACAGCTCGCTCTCTCTCTCTCTCACCAGGAAGGGAGGGGGGATGAGTCATAAGAGGGCCAATGAAAGCTGCAGGGCTGCAGAGCTGGAGGTGTGTGTCTGTGTAAATCCAGAAAGTGAACAGGCAGCAGCTTCAGCTGCCCACAGTTAAAATGGCTGTAGCCAGACTTAGTGGAGGGAGATTTCTGCAGCATATTTGGTTAGTACAGAATCACAGTGTATATAAAATATTATGCAAAGTGGTTGGAGGGAAGCTTCAGAATGGCAAAGATGTTTTTATTACAGACTGCAGTTCCTCTTTAAATTCATTTTAGTTTGGAATTAAAATGTATGCATTTGACGTTATTTTTTAATCTCCCTCTGCATTTATGCCTGGCCAACAAGGTAGTTAATTATTTTTGCTTGTGCTTACAATGGTATGACTCAATCCAGCCACCCCCTTTACAAGAAAGGAATCTGTTTAAAAAAAAAAATACAAAAATATTCCGCTACTATTAACCCCCAGGGCCCAACAAACATCGGCGCTCTGAATCACACCTGTGTTTACTATGTGTGCTGAATGTTCATATAGGTTTGCACAGTGCCATTCATTTTTCTTAGAAGTTGATTGGCATCCACCCCGTCCTGAAATATCAGTTTTGATAATGATATCTATAGTACATTTATTTTCATGTTTTGAGGAAAGCCGGTTACACACGGTGCAGGCAGGGAAGTCCTGCAAGGAAGGGCTGGATAGATTTGAGCCTTTGGATCCTGCCCTGTGTGACCCCAAGCTAGAGTCTCATGAAACAAGATCTAGGTGACAACTATATGTGCACAATGCAATTCTCAGACACAATTTACATAATAGATGTATTTACAGATCCCTATTTACTGCTCTGCTCCCTGAGGGCCCCGGTAACATTCTGTTTAACCTCATGACTTGCAAACAAACACATCTGTGTCTCTAGCAGCACTCAATTCATAGACTATCTGAGATCTCTGCTTTGTTCCCCATATACCAGTTCTCACGCAATCTTAATATCTCAGCAGCCTGCCTTCTTTATACCCCTCCCATTCCTCTATAGATTTATACCCTTCCCCTATTCCCATACTTAAAGGTGAATTCCTCTGAGCATTATCTGAATCAACATGATCTGATATCCAGAGAAGATTACCCTTCTATAGAAAAATGACAGTTCACATCATGTCCATGCATGAATCGCCCAGGGACCTGCTGTTTGTTCCTGTGCGATTCAGACCTCTTGCAAAACGCACTCAATTTCTAATCTGCAGCGGGTGTTAATAGAGAGTTATCTACACCCCAAAAACATGTTTGCCCGCGCTGGATCGCCTGGTACTTTTTTACGTAGCCAGATCATATAATTTTCGTTTAACTGCTTAAGGATTTGCCCCCTTCCTGACCAGGCCATTTTTTTTTGCCATACGCCGCTGCGTCATTTTAACTGACAATTGCACGGTCATGTGACGCTGTACCCAAACAAAATTTTTGTCCTTTTTTACCCACAAATAGAGCTTTCTTTTGGTGGTATTTGATCACCTCTGTGGTTTTTATTTTTTGTGTTATAAACAAAAAAAGACCAACAATTTTGAAAAGAAAACCCAATATTTTTACTTTTTGCTATAATAAATATCCCAAAAAAATATAAAGAAAAAACAAATTTCTTCATCAGTTTAGGCCAATATGTATTCTTCTACATATTGTTGGTAAAGGAAAAAAGAAAAAACCCCGCAATAAGCATATATTGATTGGTTTGTGCAAATGTAATAGCGTCTACAAAATAGGGGATAGATTTATGGCATTTTTGATATTTCTTTTTTTTTTTACTAGTAATGTAGGTGGTCAGCGAATTTTTAGCGGGACTGCGACATTGAGTTGGACAGATTGGACACTTTTGACACTTTTTTGGGACCACAGACATTTATACATTGATCAGAGCTAAAAATAGCCACTGATTACTGTATAAATGTCACTGGCAGGGAAGGGGTTAACACTAGGGGGCGATCAAGGGGTTAAGTGTTCCCTAGGGAGGTGTTTCTAACTGTGGGGGGAGTGTACTGACTAGAGGAGGAGAGAGATCGCTGTTCCTGATCACTAGGAACAGCAGATCTCTTTCTCTCTACTCCCCTGTCAGAATCTGTCTGTTTACATTTACAGATCCCTGTTCTGTAGGTCGTGTCTACTGTCCCCATTGCGTTACTATCCTGGTTTTTCAAGTGCTTGTTATTCTACCCAATTGTGAGTGTAACCATTCATTTTTACATTAAATTTCCTGTTAAGTGGATTCACGCTATATGAGTTTTATTTCCTTTGATCATTTATGTGTGAATTCATACTATGGTTTATACTAGGGTTGTCCCGATACCGATACTATTATCTGGTATTGTACGAAAAATTTTTTGAGCATGTCTGATCAGATAATATCGCATAAACTGTGATGATCGGCTCTCGAAAGCTCTGAACCAACGATCCGATTATCGTACGATCGCATCAAAAATGGTATTTTTCGTACGATTTTCTGATCGTGTGTACGGGGCTTAACTGATTCTGGGAGCAACTGGCTAACTACCACTGACATCAACAGTGACACTAATACAGTGTTGTATTGTCGTTCAAAAATACAGTACAACACATGACATCACGCCTGAATTTTTATTCTGTCATACGAGAAGAGTAAACTCTTCAGGTTCGATCTGAGATTAGCATGCAAAAAAAAAACAAAAACGCACTATTGCAGTCCCATTATAAGTCGCTGACCACCATTAGTAGTTTCCAATATATATATATATAGATATAGATATCTATATATATATATACATACATACACACACCATAGTTTGTAGACACTATGGGGGAGATTTACTAAAACCGGAGAGTGCAAAATCTGGCGCAGCTCTGTATAGAAACCAATCAGCTTCCAGGTTTTATTATCAAAGCTTAATTGAACAAGCTGAAGTTAGAAGCTGATTGGCTACCATGCACAGCTGCAGCAGATTTTGCACTCTCCAGGTTTAGTAAATCAACCCCTATAACTTTCACACTTATTGACACAATACATTTTGAGCAAAATTTATGAATAAATTATATATATATTTTATAGCAGAAAATAAAAAAAAATTGTTTTTTTTTTTCAAAATATTGAGTCTTTTTCGTTTATATAATAAAAAACTCAGTGGTGATCAAATACCAAGAAAAAAAAATCTATATGCGTGAAAAACATTATATTCATTTTGTTGTGTACAGCGTTGCATGAATGTGCAATTACCAGTTAAAGTAGCACAGTGCTACATAGCAAAAATGGCCTAGCGAAGAAGGGGGTAAAACCATCCTGAGCTGACAATTTACTTCATTTAAATTTTTTTTTTTTTTTTACATTTCCCAGTTGCTTCCTGGTTTCTGGTCTAGACGGCGCTATATAAGTACCTTAAAGCGGTTGTATACCCGCTGTTTTTTTTTTTTTCTACACCTGTAAGGGAAAAGGCATAATGAGCTAGTATGCACCGCATACTAGCTCATTATGAGATACTTACCTTAGAACGAGGCGCCGGCATCTCACCCTGTCCACGCCGAGGGAGCTGACATTTCCCCTCGGCGTGTCTTGTGGGTATCGCGGCTGTGAGTGGCCGGAGCCGCGATGTCGTCACTCCCGCGCATGCATGCGGGAGACTTCTGTCTGGCAAGCTCCGGAGTTTGCTGGGCTGTCAGCCGAGAATCCCCTGTGCGCATGCGCCGCTGCAGTCAGCGGCTCATTGCGAGGGGAATATCTCCTAAACTGTACAGGTTTAGGAGATTTTTTTTTACCTACAGGTAAGCCTTATTATAGGCTTATCTGTAGGTAAAAGTAAAAAAAAAAGGTATACAACCGCTTTAAATAATAATAATAATAATAATAATAATAGACCAAAATGATGTCATACATCCCAGAAATCTTCATAGCATTTTTTTTTTTATCTGGAGGCACTCTCCCCCTCCCCTGCCTGCTTGCCTGAGCTAAGGTCAGATGGATTCCATTAGGAAAATACTACATGAATTCTCTGCCCTAACTTAAGATGGCTATGGTCAGGGATGCTAGGTTGATGGTTTTTTAAAGGGATTTCTCAACAAAATAAAGCATGGAGACATGGGTGGATGGGGGAGTTTGCTTTGAATATTAAAAATGAATTTAGTAGCGTTTTTGGTTTGTGGTGCTGATGCAGTTTAGTTCCACTTTAATATCTTTATTTTGAATGCCTATTTTCTGCATGTTCAGCTGGTTGTGTTTAGTGATTTGTATTATTTTGGATGTGTTTTCTGTTTGTCTATGAATCTAAGTTGTGACGATCCTCATTCCTTGTTTGCCTCCTGTGTCCCCCCCACCCCCATCATATCAGCTGTACACAAACATCAGACGCTTTCATGGAATGCCAGCAATGGGGTTACAACACAGCAGTGCAGTGCAGCAAGACGCCATTCCCAGGCTCTGCAGTCCGGGCACACAGGGCGATGCTGGCACAGATACCAGATGTATCACAGTCTGGCCAAATAGAGGAAATGTTCATGGGAAGAGGGATATTTAATGCAGCATCAGTCTGTAGATCTGTCTATAGTTCAGTATAATACTAACACCTATAAGGAAGTTGTGTGCAAGTCTGTGTTCAGAATAACAGGATATTTCTACATAAAAGGGAGACAAACAAGTAAAATGAGTCTTAAAGGCTATCAAGTCTGATTTTATTTATTTACATATACTGATATCTTCTACATCAGTGCTTCTCTCACTCACACATTCACTCTTATAGCAATTATGGTTGCATTTCAAAACAATTTGCAGAGCTATTTGTCCTGAGGCTACTTTCTCTCCAGGCCGAACGTTATTCATTCATTCATTCAAAACAGAGTGGTTCGGAAAAGCGAATCAGGAAAATACCACATAGCAGGCCACCAGATGGAGCTGACAATCATCAAAAATTATAAAATAAAATTATAAAATATAAATAATTCATCTCCTATGATCATCAGCTCAACAAAAACAAATCGATTACCCAATCCATGCAATCGAGGAAGATGGAGGAATCCTCCTTGCTGCGCCATTGAATTCTGACAGCGGGACTCCTTTGCTGTCAGAATCACCGCTCGACAAAGATTTTTAATGGTTAGATCAACTTCAGTCGAGCGAGGATGGCCATAGAAGGAATTTGGATGTAGATGCTAAACCGGCCAGATTTTGATCCATCTATGGCCAGCTTTGTGAACAGGGGCAAAATGAAATGTTTGTAGGCTACTTTCTGTCCAGCCCGAATGTTATTCGTTCATTCAAAATAGAGTGGTTTGCAAAAGTGAATCAGAAAAATACCACATAGCGGCCACCAGATGGAGCTGACAATCATAATAAATTAGTATTAATTTCCTATGATCATCAGCTCCATCTACTGGCCATAATGCAGTATTTTCCTGATTCTAGTCTATATGAATGAATTACATTGAACCTGGGGAGAAAATAGCTTAGCAACATTTGATTTTGCTCCCATTCGCACAGAACAAATGTACACTCAGTTTCTGAGGACGATTAACTCAGAAACAAAATGACAAAAGCAGGTTTTGCCATTGTGGGAGAAAACACAAACAGGCTCAATGGCAACAAACAAACTCCATGCAGATACTTTCCCTGTTGGAAATTGTATCCACTGCCCAGCCAACTTTCTTAATTAGCTAAACAAAATCGGTCTGTTGTCTCAAGTCTCCACTTTTGAAATAAAACAAGCAACCGGACTTGCAACAATAGACACTAAAACATTACTATAGCTTCACTCCAATTTGAATAAATCAGCCCAAGAACAGAACTGTACATAAATGCATGTTGGAACGGAACATTGCACAAAGGGGGAGGGGCCTCATTTAACACGTGTCGATCCATCAATTCCCGAACATGGCTTCAAGTAGTGTGCATAGCGCAGTGTGCGGAGAACATGAGCTGCACAGCACACAGTAGGGTGGTTCTTGGCAGTACTTATCAGTGTATTCTTTATCATCTGTACACATACAATGGAAGAACAGCTTGAGGTCTGTGTATGTTGGCTGATAGAAGAGGTCGATCAGTCATCTGGCTGATGAAAAGTAATGCTCTCATTGGACTATGAGGATATAGGCTCCATGTTTGCAACCAGATCCTTTGTATCATACCTCTGTATCCATTGTCCCAGGTTTGGAAAAGATCGGCTGCCCCCACCAAGTCTTTCCCAAGTTTATTATGGATTTGTTGGATTTGATGGGGCCTCTCCCCCACCGCCACCAAACTTAACGGCCAGTATTATGATGATGATGATGACAATCACAAGAACAATGGCTGCACAAATAAAGTACCAGCGCCATTTCTCCCATCGGGTCTTACGCTCCACTGTCTGGGCTGTCTTCTGGAAGTCGCTGGCCTGCAAAGGAAGAAATGGAGTTAATGTTTGTATCATCAGCATGTTCATTAGATCAAGTTACTTATGTAGAAGTGACCTGGGATCACAGCCAGCTCGGCCAGAAGTATACAGGATACTGAAGCACTGAGGGACAAGTATACAGCCACCAGTATATGGCTGCCCATAGATTCATTGTTTTTTTTTTATTTGTTCAGCCAGTGAGACAGATGACAAAAAAAAAAAAATGTATTACCCCGTCCACGCAATCGAGGAAGATGGCTGGGCTGCGCCATTGTATTCTGACAGCGGGACTCCTTTGCTGTCAGAATCACCGATCGACAAAGATTTTCCAACTTCCTCGATCAACAGAAGTCAATGGTTAGATCGACTTCAGTCAAGCGAGGATGGCCATAGAAGGAAATTAGATGTAGATGCTAAACCAGACAGATTTTGATCCATCTATGACCAGCTTTAGGCTCGGTTCACACAGGGACGACTTGTCAGGCAACCTAGTCGCCTGACAAGTCGCCTCCCGTTCTGTGCTATGGAACCGTTCTAAGGGGAGCGACGCAAGTCGCTCCGACTTAGAAAAAGGTTCCTGTACAACTTTGGGGGCGACTCGGGGCGACTTGCATAGACTTCTATACAGAAGTCATTTTGCAAGTCGCCTGGGCAGTCGCGTGCAGGTCGCCTCGGTGAGGCGACCTGCAAGTCGTGCCGCCTCTGGTGTGAACCGAGGCTAAAAGATAAGTTCATCTTTTGTAACATGTTACATGTTAGACCTATTTTTAGGGTGTAACATGTTACAGATACAGCAACCCTCCGCACCCCCTGTTTTGACAGTCAGCGGGGATCTTCTGCCCGAACTTGCTGTCACAATTAAAAAAAAAAAAAAAAAACAGCCGTGCGGAGCTCCGCCCACCCAGCTGCGTCATCTATTCACAGAGTTTTGTGGATGTGAAGACTACGTGTACTGATACACTTTGCAGCTGTCAGCTTGTAGTTATCAATGAACTACCTGGGCACTGTGGAGCACTCTACGTAGTTCATTGAGTCTTCCTAGCAGTGTGTAAAGCCTCGTACACACTACTAGTTTTTTTTTCATTCAACCCAGCGGGTTGACAGCTCCAGTCGGAGCCACTGTACTAACCATCTGGCATTAGTACAGCGATCTCCCCTGCTGTGCTATTGTGTTCTGACAGGGGGGACCCCCCCCCGAACACTCTGATCAGCTCTCTCAGCCAATGGCTGAGAGCACTGAGTGGTAGCCGGTCGGGTGCTGGTTTTCTGGGTGCCATACACACAGGCTGAACGTTGGATGTTTTTTATTGAACCAGCCGATGTTGGCCTGTGTGTACACAAGTCCGTCATACAAAAGTCCAAAGTACAAACACGCATGCTCAGAATCAATGCTCACCAAACATGACATTTAGCAGAATGTGCCCAGAGGGCTCAAGAGCTGAAATTCCACATAGTATGTCACTATGTTCTCGTTTGTTGGCTGACAATTGTGTACCGTTTGTATGCAAGACAAGTTTACGGAACACGCCCTTCGGAAAAAAAACTCTGGCGCTTTGTCTGCGAAAATCCAATTGTGTGTACAATGCTTTACTGTAGGTAAAAGTGGTAGCATAGGTTTTACAACCACTTTAATGGGCAGGCTGAATGCATCAAGTTGATTGATCGATCAACTTGGGTACAACTAGCCTGCCGGATTCTCTTGTGATTATCGCTAGTGGCTGCTATAGCAACATCACAGGGATGTTGGGCAGGAGGAGGCTGGCAGGGCCACCCACTCTTCATGATATAGTCAAGCTTAAAGGCTCATCACACGGGCACACAGGCCCATACGGCATGCAAGAGTTCATGTGTCTGAGGCAGCATGGGTCTAATCCAGTGGTTCTCAACCTTCCTAGTGCCGTGACCCCTTGATAAAATTTCCCAAGTTGTGGGGACCCCTAACAGTAAAATTATTTTTGCTGGTCGCGTTTGCTGGCACAGTGGCGGCGTTTGCTGGCACAGTGGCAACAATTGATGGGCACAGTGGCTGCACAGTGGGACGTTTGCTGGCACAGTGGCTGCGTTTGGCACAGTGGTAACAATTAAAGGGCACAGTGGCTGCGTTTGATGGCACAGGTGGCAACGTTTGCTGGCACCATGGCGACAATTTATGGGCACAGTGGCTGCGTTTGGCACAGTGGCAACAATTAAAGGGGTCAGTGGCTGCATTTGATGGCACAGTAGCTGCGTTTGCTGGCACAGTGGCAACGTTTGCTGGCACAGTGGCAACGTTTGCTGGCACAGTGGCGACAATTGATGGGCACAGTGGCTGCCCTTGGCACAGTGGCAACAATTAAAGGGCACAGTGGCTGCGTTTGATGGCACAGTGGCGGCATTTGCTGGCACAGTGGCGACAATTGTTGGGCACAGTGGCTGTGTTTGATGGCACAGTGGCGACAATTGATGGGCACAGTGGCGACGTTTGCTGGCACAGTGGCGACAATTAATGGGCACAGTGGCTGCGTTTGGCACAGTGGCAACAATTAAAGGGCACAGTTCCTGCGTTTGATGGCACAGTGGAAGCGTTTGCTGGCACAGTGGCGACAATTGATGGGCACAGTGGCTGCATTTGATGGCACAGTGGCGGCGTTTGCTGGCACAGTGGCGACAATTGATGGGCACAATGGCTGCATTTGATGGCACAGTTGCAGCGTTTTAATGGGGGGTTTTTTCTGATTGTTTCAGTTTGTTTGCGCCCCCACCACTGATTTATATATAAACGTTGCGGTTGATTCCTCAAAAGTGGTTATTCCGTGCCAGTGCTAGATACACAAAGTGTATAGCTTCCAAACATGTATCTAGCACTGGCACGGAATAACTACTTTTGAGGAACCAACTGGGACGTATATATATATATATATACTACGTATATATATAAGAACACCTGTGACTTCTGGTAAGTCAGACACACAGGAAAAGCTGACAAGACAACATTTTTTTTATTATGGAGATATATATATATTTTTTTTATTATGGAGATATATATATATATATATATATATATATATATATATATATATATATATATATATATATATATATATATATATATATCCATAATAAAAAAAATATATATATATCTCCATAATAAAAAAAATGTTGTCTTGTCAGCTTTTCCTGTGTGTCTGACTTACCAGAAGTCACAGGTGTTCTTCTTCTTCAGCAAGTTTCGTTGCCTCCCTCTTGGTACACTCGTCCGCAGCAAGCGGATTTCGGTGGGTGTACAAAGATGTCCGCTTGCCGACTTCTAAGTCTAAGCCTTACTGCGGACGAGAGTACCAAGATGGCGGCGACGGAACGTCACTTCCGTGTAGTCCCTCCTCTCCAGGAAGTGACATCTCGCTGGCCGAGACGGACGGACTCAGGCAGTAACTTCGGGTCTGTCTCGGCCAGCATTCGCGACCCCCTGGAGAATGGGCAATCGACCCCCCAGGGGGTCGCGACCCCCAGGTTGAGAACCGCTGGTCTAATCTAAGACATCAGTAGCACACTAATACCTCGTTTCCACTGAGCGGATCGGTTCGGGTCGGTACAGTTTGGAAGGCCTAGAATGGTCCGGCCTATTCAGGTGAGCGTTTCCACTGCAAGTCGGACCGACAGGGGCCATACGTAGGATTAGAAAAAATGCCTAGCATGGTGTCACACGTCCACCAATCAGTGGAATGTTTTGTAGCTCTGCCCTAACCGAACCGTTCCATTTTCTATGGCCCCACATCTGAAGCAGGACCCAGAATGGAGCGGTACAGTTCGGTTGTATGGACCGCTTTCATAATGGAAACACCCAAAATAGCGTACCGTACCGAACCGAACCGATCCGCTCGGTGGAAACGAGGCATATGTTCTATAAACAAACAGGACTGTGGGTAAGGGTAGTCTGTTACCACTTAAAAATAAGGCTAATGCCGCGTACACACGGTCGGAAATTCGGCCCGCAAAAGACTGATGAGATTTTTTTCGTCGGAAAATGCGATCGTGTGTATGCTCCATCGGTCTTTTGCTGGCGGAATTCCAGCCAGCAAAAGACTGAGAGCATGCTCTCAATTTTTCGGTCGGGAAAAGTTCCTATCTGAAAATGCGATCGTCTGTGGCAATTCCGACGAGCAAAATCCCTACGCATGCTCGGAAACAATTCGACGCATGCTCGGAAGCATTGAACTTCATTTTCTCGGCTCGTCATAGTGTTGTACATCACCTCGTTCTTGATGGTCAAGGCAAACTTAAGCAGAATCCCGTCAGAAAAGCCATCATATCTTTTTCCGATGAGAAAACCGATCGCGTGTACACGGCATTAGTCTATGGTTCAAAAACCTGATCCTTCTACTTCCAACATGCATTTCCTTCTCCAATCTTAGGTCTCAGGTTCTAAGGTCAAACCCCACTCCTATTTCTGGAAGCAAGCATGAATTTCAAAGCTGGGCAACAAGTCCTCTTCACAATGAAGAATAAAGAGATAGCAGTGATTGTTTCACAGTGTCAACATCCAATATAGGAATACAAAAATAGAGGGGTTCCCCTTGGGTAGGACTTTAGCGGCACTAGAGTCATACATCAATGAGATAGAAAAATAGTCATATATTTATTTTAGAAATTACAAGAATAAAAACATATATCATGGAGTGTACATATCAACCATAACTGATATTGCAAGTAGTCAGAATAAATGGAGATTGAATTAGATCCTTCACTAGGGAATCTCATTGATGTGTGACTTCTACTCTAGTACCGCTAAAGTCCTACCCAAGGGGAACCCCTCTCTTTTTGTATTTCTTCACAATGAAGGGACGCCCCCACTCACTCGGGGGGGGGGGGCATTTGAAGGCCTTCATGGAGGATTGGCATGGGGAGATCCCTGACGAGTGCCGCTAAGGGCCTCCTCTGCCACTATCACTGTTGCCTGAGGAATAAGTCCTTGGTGGCCTCCAAACATTGTTGCTTTCTGTTAGAGCCATTAAAGAGGTGTGCTTGTGGTATATTGCATTGGACTTATGCTTTGGTGGTTCTATCTGCCATTACAACACAGGACCCTTCTATGACAGGGTATCATTGCTGTATGCCCTGGACTCTGTATTTATGGAACTGCATGGAGCTGTGTACAGCTGCACAGCCCCAACCACAGACAGTGTGCAATCAGTCCTGTGCACCTATTCCTGCGTAAAAAAAATCTAAATGTGTATAGCTAGCTTAACAACGAACTTCCTGTTTTTGGTCTGTTAAATATGGAACTGAAAGTTTAGTTATATGTTTTCAATAGGTGCAAAAAAAGTACCTAAATACAATTAAATACCCACTGAGCCTGCCAACCAGTGAGCTTCTTTTTTTATTTTATGCATTCGTTATTTTAATATATATCTTATAACATGATCCAATCAGTGAGCTTCTAACTTTCTGCGGTGAGCAGACAATACTGCACTGATTTCCCAAATATTGTTATCATCCCTGAGTTCTCTCTGAGGACTACAGAACACCTCTATGTTGTGGGGATAATGAGAAGGGGAGCACAAGTAGAGGACTTTCCAAAAACAAAATAAAATAAAATGTCCACTTGTAAGAGAGGGAGGGAGGGGGGGAGGCAGGGTGCCACAACATCAGTGAAGGTCCACTTTAAATACAACCAAAACAAGATTTATCTTTCTAAAAAATTGAGTAAATTACATTTGGATACAGTGTTACATGACTAAATCATTCAGTCAAACTGTCAGAGCACTGAAAACTGAAAAAAAAAAATGGCCTGGTAATGAAGGGGTATATACAGGCTGGTACACAAATGGTTAAAGCAGAACTTCCCCCTAAGACCCCTTTCACACTGGGGCGGTTTTCAGGTGCTTTAGCGCTAGAAATAGCCTGTGCTAAGCGCCTGAAAATCGCCTCTCATTCATTTCAGTGTGCCTTTTCACACTGGGGCGGTGCGCTTGCGGGACGGGAAAAAAAGTCCTGTAAGCAGCATTTTTTGGGCTGGTTGGGAGCACTATATATAGCGCTCTCAAAACGCCCCTGCCCATTGGAATGAATGGGCAATGCTTTCAAAGCGCCTTAAAAGAGATTTGAAAGCACCACAAAACTAGAGTTTTTAACCCCTTTTTTTGGGGTTAAAAGTGCCCCGCTAGTGACTGAAAAGCGCTAAAACGCATGGCGCTTTAGCGCTAATGTGGCCACAGCCCCAATGTGAAAGAGGTCTAAAAGGGGAAGTTCCGCTTTATACCCCCCCTTCTATTTTTGGCACTTTGTTATGGGAGGGGGGAGCGGGTACCTGCTTTTGACAGCTACCAGCTCCCACTTCCAGTCAGATTGCTGCAACGATCCATCAGAAGTTCTCTTCCCCTCCTGCCAGCCCTCAACCTTCTGGGACACATCACAAGTCCCAGAAGGCTGTAGGACCATTCACAAAGCGCAGCACAACTCAGACACATGCAGTGGGAAGCCGGCTGTGAAGCCACAAGGAAGCAGAGCTGGCTGCCCACAGTACACATGCTGGCACCAGGGACACAAAGACGGGCAAACAACCTTTTTGGGTGAAGACAGCGGTAGACCCCTGGACAGGTGAGTGTCTGTTTATTATTAATAGTCAGCAGCTACAGTACTGTATTCATTTCTTTCAAACTCGGGCAAAGAACCAAAAACGAGTTCAACTTTCCATCATCCTTATGTCCCGTCAATCATTGTAAGGTAGGTATCAATCATCATAAGGTGGGTATAGATCATCATAAGGTATGGATTAAACATTATAAAGCAGGTATCAGAAGCATACTTTGTGAGGATGTCAGATGGTTTGTATAGAACTGGTTGTGCAATACATTTCTCCAGTGCCTACATTTAGGAGGAATTGGCTCTGCACTTGTCCCAAGCATGGGTTTGGCTCGGTAGTTATTATGTAATATGTAATAATTATTATTATTATAATACAGGATTTATATCGTTTGCAGTATAGTTCAATAGTTTGCACAGCACCTTACAACATGGGGGGCAGACAGTACAGTTACAACACAAATCAATCCAGGAGGGATTCATCTCCTTATATCACAATTCTGTATTATGGTAATGGGGCTGGTCACATGAACGTACCATAATTTTCAGTTCCTCGGAGCGAACCTCTAGGTTTGCCAGTTTCCCTTCCCTCTCGAAAACTTTGTCCACATTATTTTTCATTAACACGGTCACTTCTTCTGCCTCCCGCTGGCACATGTCTATCTTCGAGTCTGCCTGAAATTCAGAGAACAAGATTTCATGTGAACCATCCAAAGCTGAATCATTAGGCAGTGATAACAGCAAAGAAATACAGTATATGGATACAGTGCATAGAGACCCTAGTCCGAATATGAAAGGTGAATTCTGATTGGCTGCTTCCCTTTAAAAAAAAAACAAAAAACAGTTGGCCTCATTCACACCTGAGTGTTTTGTTGCTTGATTCCTAACTGTGACAATACTCAAGTTGAAGAATCCCATTATTCTCAATGGGCCTGTTCACACAGGCTGTGTCACTGGTCACCTGTCCTGTGAAGCTCAGAAAAGTACATGAGCTTCTTTTGGGGCAGAATGGAATGTGTTTGGCCCCATATAAATTAATGGGAGAGTGTGAAAAACGCATGTTTATACAGGTTTTTTTTAAGCACTCCAAAAACGTGTGATTCTGCACAAAGAAAAGCCTCTAAAATCGCCTGCCTATGCTCAACTCTAGTGTGAAGGAGGCCTAAGCAACCCTGTATAATGATGGAGAATGGGATAGGACAGGTGTAACAAGCTGACAAAAAGAATGCAGAAAGTCAATGCTAACACATACAGCAACAGCAAGGATCGGAGCTAGACGTCCATTAGTACCGACCGTTCTGCAGGCGGCTGAGCGCGATCACAACATACATTGCTCGTTTTTTGGCATCTTGGATGTAAGTGCATTTTTTATTCAATAAACCAGTTTTATATACAGTAATGCACTAATAGCCTTCTCTATTGCCTTACATATTGCCTGATGTGATATGCGGGAGTAAGGAGATATACAAGCCCGTCCATTAGGCGCGCAAGGGCGCCCTGATCTACATGCAGGGCGCCGGACCATGGATACCAATGGGGGGGGTTTGAAGCACGTGATTAGAGCCAGAGGCTCTAATAGGATTCAAAAAAGGGTGGGCTTGGGGCGCTGAGGAGAGCGGGTGACCCGTCCCGATAGGGGGTGGTGCCGCCGGTCGACTGGGGGCACTAAAAATAAAAAAATCCACCAGCCACCACTGCAGCTGGCCATTTGATTTCTAAGGAGGAGTCATACATATGATCTCTTGGTGGGATCGCTCCTTTCGGTAAGTGGCTTATTTTATTAAATCAGCACGGTGGTGATACACTCTCTTCATATGGATGTATTCGATTTGTGATTTGTACCTACAGGTAAGCCTATAAGACTTACCTGTAGGTAAAATGAATATCTCCTAAACATGCATACCACGCTGGACCTTCAGAGCTTCATGCGGGAGCTGAGGGCTCCCGCGCGCATGCGCAGTAGTGACATCATCGTGGCTTTGGCCATTCATATAGCCAGAGTCCGAACCTGGAAAAAGACCGGGGGAAGATGGAAGCCTTGTCATCGATGACATCGATGACAGCGCGCCGCTGGAGGGCTTAGTTCTAAGGTAAGTATTTCATAAGCGATGCACACTAGCACATTATGCAATTGTCTTACAGGTTTTTGTTTTTTTCTTCAAACTGCCGCGGTATACTACCGCTTTAAGGCAAATATGACAATCATGTGTATTTCAATAAAAGGGAAGTATGCCAAGTTTACTACAAAAGATCCACAGAGTATACAAAGATTTTATATACACAAACTACTATATCAATGTTATAACATAAACAGGGCTAAAAATATTAAAACTACTAAGTGTCCATAATATATAAACAATTGCAGTATGTCTGTCATGGCTTAAAGGGGTTGTAAAGTCAGAAGGTTTTTTATCTTAGCACATTCTTTGCATTAAGATAAAAAGCCTTCTGTGTGTAGCAGCCCCCCAATACTTACCTAAGCCCTATCTCTGTCCAGCGATGTCCACGAGTGTCTCGGTCATCTGGGCAGTGGTGGCCCGTCCATTAGGGGTGCCTGGGCGCCGCTCCCTCTATCCATGCCTCTCCCTATATGTATAATAGATTCATGCATAGCATGAATCTATCCACGGCCACCCCCTATTTATGTGTCCGGCCCCTTTCAGGACGCTGGGTGCCTGAATTATAGCAGCGGGGGTGTTTTTTTGAAGCACCCGATTAGAGCCATAGGCTTCAAAATAGGGTGGGTTTGTGGCACAGAGCATTGCGCCATGAGCCCACCCAGGTGTTGCAACAGTGAATGAATATTCGCTGTTGAAACACTGATCCTCAATCTGGCCAATCAGAAGCGGGTGTGAGACCCATTTTCCGATTGGCCGAAAAGAGAAGACTGCTGATTGGCTGCAGAGAGATGGGGTAAGTGCTACCGTACCGACTGGGGGGGTGACGTACTGTTTGCCGCCCCCCCCAAAAAAAATTACCACCGCCCGCCACTGCGCCTGGCACTCTCCCCCCTGATTGGCTGAGACACAGCAGCGGCGCCATTGGTTCCTGCTGCTGTCATAGTCAGTTAGCCAACCGGGAGAGAGAGAGGAGGGCCAAACCGCAGCTCCATGTCTGAATGGACACAGGGAGCTGTGACTCGGCTCAAGTGCCCCCATAGCAAGCTGCTTGCTGTGGGGTCACTCGACAGGAGGGAGGGGCCAGGAGAGCCGAAGAGGGACCCAAGAAGAGGAGGATCTGGGCTGCTCTGTGCAAATCCACTACACAGAGCAGGAAAATATTTTTTCAAAATATTAAATGTATTAAAATACAAACAAACAAGGCTTTACAATCACTTTACATTTTTGCAGAGACATCAGGACAAAACCCAACGCGTTTCGGATAAAAAAGTCTTCATGGGATAAAGCAGGGGTATGCCGTGGATAGTAGATCAGCAACAACATATAAATAATAGTTTATTACAGATGGTTGCAAGAATAGAGCTGCCAACACACTGCTCGTCCACCCTGGACCTGGATGAGTTTACATCCGAGGGGCAAACTCACATTCAGTGGGGCTTCCATGTGTAAGACAAAGCAGCCAGCCACTCCCATCTTGATTCCAGCCATGGGATATCAAGATGTATACTCTGTACATTTGTTATAAGCTTAGCATATTAGCCTTTTATTGAAATGCACATGATTGTCATATCTGCCTTAAAAGTCCCATAAAAGGGGTTTTGTATGAATGTTTCAGTTACAGTGCCCCCCCATGATTGTTTCACCCCCCTTGGTATTTTTCGTGTTTTGTTGCCTCACAGCCTGGAATTAACATGGATTGTTTGAGGATTTGCATCATTTAATTAACAGAACATGCCCACAACTCTGAAGATATTTTATTTTTTATTGTGCAAACAACAAATAGGACAAAATAACAGATAAAAGTCAATGTGCATAACTATTCACCCCCCTAAAGTACTTTGTAGAGCCACCTTTTGCGGCTATCACAGCTCCAAGTCACTTTGGATAAGTCTCTATGAGCTTACCACATCTTACCACTGGGATGTTTGCCCATTCCTCCTTGCAAAACTGCTCCAGCTCCTTCAAGTTGGATGGTTTGTGCTTGTGAACAGCAATCTTTAAGTCTGACCACAGATTTTCTATTGGATTGAGATCTGGGCTTTGACTAGGCCATTCCAACACATTTACATGTTTCCCCTTAACCACTCAAGTGTTGCTTTAGCAGTGTGTTTGGGGTCATTGTCCTGCTGGAAGGTGAACCTCTGTCCTAGCCTCATTCACACACAGAGTGGTACAGGTTTTGCTCAAGAATATCCCTGTATTTAGCACCATCCATCTTTCCCTCAACTCTGACCAGTTTCCCAGTCCTGACTGCTGAAAAACATCCCCACATCATGATGCTGCCACCACCATGTTTCACAGTGGGGATGGTGTTCTTTGGGTGATGTGATGTGTTGGGTTTGCGCCAGACATATCGTTTTCTTTGATGGCCAAAAAGTTACATTTTAGTCTCATCAGACCAGAGCACCTTCCTCCATACATTTTGGGAGTCTCCCACATGCCTTTTCGCAAACTCAAAACATGCCATTTTGTTTTTTGCTGAAAGTGATGGCTTTCTTCTGGCCACTCTGCCATAAAGCCCAACTCTATGGAGCGTACGGCTTATTGTCGTCCTATGTACAGATACTCCAGTCTCTGCTGTGGAACTCTGCAGCTCCTCCAGGGTTACCTTAGGTCTCTGTGCTGCCTCTCTGATTAATGCCCTCCTTGCCTGTTAGTTTTGATGTGCGGCTGTCTCTTGGCAGGTTTGCTGTTGTGCCATGTTCTTTCCATTTGGTTATGATAGATTTGATGGTGCTCCTAGGGCTCATCAAAGATTTGGATGTTTTCTTATAACCTAACCCTGACTTGTACTTCTCAACAACATTGTCCCTTACTTGTTTGGGAGTTCCTTGGTCTTCATGGCAGTGTTTGGTTAGTGGTGCCTCTTGCTTAGGTGTTGCAGCCTCTGGGGCCTTTCAAAAAGGTGTGTACAGTATCTCACAAAAGTGAGTACACCCCTCACATTTTTGTAAATATTTTATTATATCTTTTCATGTGACAACACTGAAGAAATGACACTTTGCTACAATGTAAAGTAGTGAGTGTACAGCTTGTATAACAGTGTAAATTTGCTGTCCCCTCCAAATAACTCAACACACAGCCATTAATGTCTAAACCACTGGCAACAAAAGTGAGTACACCCCTAAGTGAAAATGTCCAAATTGTGCCCAAAGTGTCAATATTTTGTGTGACCACCATTATTTTCCAGCACTGCCTTAACCCTCTTGGGAATGGAGTTCACCAGAGCTTCACAGGTTGCCATTGGAGTCCTCTTCCACTCCTCCATGACGACATCACAGAGCTGGTGGATGTTAGAGACCTTGCGCTCCTCTACCTTCCATTTGAGGATGCTCCCCCCCCCCACAAAAAAATGACATGCCAAATGTGGCATGTCAGGGGGTCACCTTCACTTAAAGTGGAAGTTCCATTTTTGGGTGGAACTCTGCTTTAAAGTCATCATGTACGATTGTGCGTGTGTGCCAAGCAGACAGGGCCGTCGCTACCACTAGGCAAACTAGGCAGCTGTCTAGGGCACACTGCCGCCTAGGGCACCCGGCCGCTGGTGATCCTACTCCCTCTCTACCTCTGTACAGTGCCAGAGGCCTTGGCGCGGCATTTATGAGTGCTGGTAAGGCTGCATTTATGGGTGCTGATATTACTGCATTTTTGGGTGCTGATGTTACTGCATTTTTAGGTGCTAATGTTACTGCATTTTTGGGTGCTGGTAAGGCCGCATTTATGGGTGCCAATGTTACTGCATTTTTGGGTGCTGGTGAGGCCGCATTTATGGGTGAACTGACTTTGAGCACATCATAGACCAGTTTGCATCAGTGAAAGCAAGGAAGGTGCAGTTGTAATTTTTATGTAGTGCCAATCCATAATTTGTTAATTGGAAGATTAAAGCGTTTGACTTGTAGTTTTGTTAGCTGTTTTTTTTGTTAAGGTTATCTGAAAGATGGGTTTCAAATGTTTTGACAGGGCACAGTTTCAGTGCTTGCCATAGGCGCCATTTTCACTAGATGCGCCTCTGTCTGAAGGTAATTGGTTGCACCAGAGCTTTTTATGGGCTTCATAACAATGGGGGTGAATACATACACACATGCCAATTATCATTTTTTTATTTCTGAAAAATAGTTTTATGTATATATTTTTCTAATTTTACTTCACCAACTTAGACTATTGTGATCTGATCCATCACTTATAATTCAGATTTAAAAAAATTGAACTAAAGGCTGTAATGTAACAAAATAGGTAAAAAGCCAAGGGGGGTGAATACTTTTGCAAGGCACTGTAAGTTAGGGATGTTCACAATAAGAAATATCACCCACCCATTTCTTCTAAAACATGCACACCCTGTTATCAGAGCACACCCTGTTATCGGAGGGCGTACAGATGTTCCCCATCAGAACAAGCAGCAGAGAATGAAGATGAACCACAGCGGATGTGGCCACATGACTGCACTTTCATATCCCCTGGAAAGTACTCTGTGCCATCTCACCTTCAATAATAACAGAATCCACTTTTTGGAGTTTATATAGTTAGAGTTTTGTTCTTAACACACAAAACATTTAAAATAATCACAATATTATTTGGCCTGTCATCACTCAGCCAGTGTAGATTTAGGGCTCATTCACATCAGCCATTGTGTTGAGCCGGACTTAATTCTGCTGAATATTCATTTTGGACCTGTAGTGCCGCTTCACACTTGTGCGGATTTCACACCGCATCCAAATCACATCCCCATTCATGTGAATAGCTGTAGGTATGTATGTTACGTTAACGACACCCCAAAATTGGTTTGCAAAACGTAGTGCGATTTGCAGAATCGGATCGCAAGGGGTGGGAACACCCCTGCGATCCGATTCTGGCGCAGCCAAAAAAAAGGGTCCTGTGCGATTTTGGTGCAGATTCGGTGCGGTTTGAGCCATACAGAATAATGGCTCAAACCGCACTGCTGAGGAATCGCATGTGATTTGAACAGGAATGCGGTGCGATTCCTATTCAAAATTGCATGCGGTTCCCGCACCTCATAGTGTGAACCAAAGCGTAAAGGTCTATGCTCACCAACCAGAACCAAGCCTCCCTGCTGGACCAATCAGCTCTTCAGGCTCTCTCCTTCCAGTTCCTTCACCTCTCCACATGGACACCTGTCAGCGTGTATCTGAGCTCAGAGAGTCGTGCTGGGAGTGGGGACATCGAGGGCCGGATAGGGACAGCCAAAGGTCTGCCCTATGCTAAAATGGTGCAAGCTGCTGTGCCATGTATAAGGTCGGTGCAATGCGTTCTTACAATGCATGTCACTTCACTATGTTTTTTTAACCCGTTCCCTCCCGCCCACAGTACATTTATTGCTGGAGGGTGGCACGAGCAGGCTGGATCACTCATATGTACATCACCCAGCTTGTTCTAGGTGCGCCCCCTGCTATCCTCTACTGTCACTGGCTACAGTGGGATTTTTTTCAGCAGGTCCCGGCCAATGATTTATGGCTGAGATCTGCTGATCGGCTGTAGCCAATCATAGCACAGAGTCCTGTGTTTACAAACACACAGCACTGAGTACACAGATCAGCGATCTGGCTGTTTCTTCTCCCTGATAAAAAAAACAGACAGATCTGTTAGTAAGACCTCTTTAATGCTGAAGGCGCTTTTCAGGTGTTTTAGCGCTAAAAATAGCGCCTGAAAAGCGCCTCTCAAGCCACCCCAGTGTAAAAGTCCGAGTGCTTCCACACTGGGGTGATGAGTTTACAGGACGGGAAAAAGGCTGCATCTTTGGGGCGGTGCGGAAGCGGTGTATACTGCGCTCCTCCACCGCCCCTGCCCATTGAAATGAATGGGCAGCGCCTGCAAAGCGCTATTAACCCTTTATTCGGCCGCTAGGGGTTAAAAGCTCCCCGCTAGCGGCTGAAAAGCGTTGCTATAACAGCGGTAAGGTATTGCTAAAACTAGCGGCGCTTTACCACTAACGCCCCCCGCCCCAGTGTGATAGGGGTCTAAAAGTAGTACATATTACACACATTACACTTGTTAGGCACACAGGTAACCCCTTGATTGCCCCTTGATGTTGAACCATTCCCAGCCAGTGTCATTAATACAGTATGATATCTTATCATTGTATTAGTGTCACTATTGATGTCAGTTAATGTACCTCCCAGTGAGGTTCTGTTAGCACCAGATTGCCCACCACACTATCACAGTCCCAAAGTCGCTGATCACAGCCATTCCAGTATAGCGTCATAGCTGCGTAAATTCCAGTATATATACACCTTTTGTTTGTAGACGCTATAACTTTCATACAAACCAATTAACATACACTTTTTGGGATAGAATTTATGAAGAAATTCAATTTTTTTATTGTTTTGTATATGTTTTAGGCCCCTTTGACACGGGCTTTCCGATTAGGTGCACCTATCAGTTTTTCAGGCGGACCTGATCAGATGCTCCATTCATTCCTATGGAGCGGCGGATGTCAGGGGTGACATGTCCGCTGACACCCGCTGCTATCCGATCCGATCCTGTCCGTGAAATCCAGAGGGATGGTGACCCTATTTTCCATCCGTCTACCGGATGGGATCGGATGAAAATGGACAGACGGTCCGTTTTCATCTGATCTCCCCATAGAGGAGAGCAGGGCTCTGACAGGTCTGTCTCTGCACAGTGAGCGGAGACGGACCTGTCATCCGCCGGCTCAGCAGGGATCAGCGGATCGATCCCTTGCTGAGAAAATGGAGTTCGTCATGAACCGCTAATGTGAAAGGGCCCTTATAATAGAAAGTACTGGTTTTTTTTTCAAAATTTTCTATTTGTGTGAAAAAAATTATATAAATTTCATTTGTGTACAGTGTTGCATGACCGCGCAAATGCCAGTTAAATGCACTGCTCATGAAGGGGGTAAAACCTTCCGGAAGTCAAGTGGTTAAAGTAGCACAAAATGACACTTTATTTAACTCTATGCATGACAGCCCACTGTGACGCACTGCAATGACTGGTGGTGGGGTGAGTTGTGCTGTGTAAAAGCGCGGCACGTCTGTTTTTTACACAACTCACTAGAGCGGCATGATTCTGGAAAAAACGAGAATCGCGATTTTTTTTGCTAAGAATAAAGATCACGATTCTTGGCGTAACATCGTCTTTCACATTATACAAAACAATTGGGCTAACTTTACTGTTTTTTTTTTTTTTTTATTAATTGAAGTGTATTTTTTCCCCCCAAAAAAATTACATTTGAAAGACAACTGCGCAAATACAGTGTGACATAAAATATTGCAACGACCGCCATTTTATTCTCTAGGGTCTCTGCTAAAATAATAATAATAAAAAAAAAAAAAAAAAATTATATATATATATATATATATATATATATATATATATATATATATATATATATATATATAATGCTTGGGGTTCCTAAGTAATTTTCTAGCAAAAAATACTAATTTTTAACTTGTAAGCAACAAATGTCAGAAAAAGGTTTTTTTTTTTGTTTTGTTTTTTTTAAAGAAGTTTATTTAGTTTTCAACAAAACAAACATTCTATATCGAATTGAACATAAGTACAGACAACTTACAAAGTTTTCTTTGTAAAGATAAAGATAAAGATAATTAACAGCAAAAGCAGAAAAAGGTTTAATATTGAGTCCTCATGCACACGGACGTTTTTACAGCTGCTTTTTTGAGCTTTTTTTGCAGCTTAAAAAGGCCTGTCTATGTTAGTCTATGGCTTCATGCCCACCTAGGCATTTTTGAGCTGCAAGTGGCATAGGCGTTTTTAAGCTGTAAAAAAAACCCAGGACCAGTGGGTTCTGAAAGACGTTTTTCAGCTGTAAAAACGCTCTAACGCTGAAAAACGCTCAAAAACGCTCAAAAACGTTAAAAAACGTAATTCACCAACGTTTTTTAGCATTTTTGATCCATTGAAAAAAAAAAAAAATTTGAAAAAAAAAAAAAAAAACGCTCAAAAACGCTAACGCGGAAAAACGCTCAAAAACGCTAAAAAACGCTATTGCAAAAACGCTGAAAAAAGCTTAAAAAAGTTAAAAAAAATCACTGCAAAGATACTGGCGTTTTCATAACGTTTTTTTAACAGCCTGTGTGCATGAGGGCTTAAGTGGTTAAACTGCCCTCATCTACAGACCAAAGTTCTTCGCTTTGATCTAAAAGAACCAAATGATCCATTGTTTATAGTTGTCTGGCAATGTTGATAAACATTTGCGGGAGGCTCCTTTTTTTTTTTTGACAGCTGTGAGTGAGCAGAGAACGGCTCTGCAGTATTTACATAGAATTGTGTAAATGCTGGATTAGGATCGCGAGGGGGGTTGAATCGAGATCGCAATTTTTTTAACGATTAATCGTGCAGCTCTACAACTCACTGCAACCAACCTCAACGCAGCATTATGATGACAACAAGGCACAGACATTTGTATTCCATGTCCCGGCTCTGAGCCTGCAGATCAACTGATGTGTTGTGAACGAGCCCTTAGACACACCATAGAACACCACACTTGTTGGTAAGTTCACGTTGTAGCCTCTGCACTTGTCCATGTGAATTGTAGTATATACAGCAAGGATATGATTGACTTGTTGGAGGATCAATGTATGATTGATGCTCTGATGTATGCATTTGATCTTTAGTAAATCAGACCCATGGCACGGTCCTCCCTAGAATACTGGACATGGCAGTAATCAGGAAAAGCACATTTGTTTTAAACTCACCACACGTTACAATCTGATTGTACAATCAAAATACCAACCTAATTGCTCTCAAACGCCCTCGTCACCTCATCCCATGCTCACCTTCAGGCCTTCTCCTGAGCCTCTCCCATCCTATGGAATGCTCTACCCCAATCTGCCCGATTTTCTCCTACTTTATCCCCTTGCAGACGATCCCTGAAAACTCATCTCTTCAGAGAAGCCTATCTGGCCCCCCACCTAACAACTGTACATTTATCTTCTCTATCAGCACATCCTCCATAGTTATAACCTCTTGTATCTCTTGACCTTCCCTCTTAGATTGTAAGCTCTAATGAGCAGGGCCCTCTGATTCCTCCTGTATTAAAGTGTATTGTATTTGTACTGTCTACCCTCAAGTTGTAAAGCACTGAGTAAACTGTTGGTGCTATATAAATCCTGTATAATAACAATAATTATAATAATAATAATACAATCTCCTTTAGATCTACAGTCTGCCTGACTGGATAGATTTGGTATGCCCTCTTATTACAACGTTTTGGTAAATCTTGCACAAACATTGTATAGTCAGATTGTAATGTGTATGGTGACCCACAGGTGGGAATTTAGCAGGACTGAAGCAGACAGAATCTGGTGCAGTTTAGCATATGGTAACCATCCAGCATCAAAACTTAACTGAAGAAGCTGAAGATAGAAGCTCATGCACAGTTGCTCCAGATTCTGTCTGCTCCCATCTGGTACACACAGAACACCGGGCTGAACAAAAAAAAAAAACTGACAGATCACTGTACTAACACAAGCAATGTTAGTACAGCAATGCTATTGTGTTCTGACAGGGGGAGCCCTCCTCGTCATCCTCAAAATTACCTCTAAAAATTACCTCAGACCAAAAAATGACTTGTGAAATTACCTCAAAATTACCTCTGAAAATGAAAGAAAACTGATCGCTGTACTAACACAAGCAATGTTAGTACCGCGATCTCCTTCGCTGTGCTATTGTGTTCTGACAGGGAGACCCCTCCTCGCCAGAATACTTTGGTCATCGCTCGCAGCCATTGTCTGCAAACGCCGATTGGATGCCGATCGGCTGCTGGCTTTTAAGCACGCTCGTTGGACAGAAGCCGGTCACGAGGCTCCTATCAGACAGACGTACACACGGGCGGAAAGGCGCCCAGATTCTGATTTTGCCCAATAATCTGCCATGTGTGCGGGGCTTTAGTAAAGTCCCCCCCATGGTTTGGGAATAAGAGAAAAGACAGTGAGGACATGACTAGAGACCGAACACCCCTGTTGTACTGCGCCACTACACAGGGAGCAATCTGAGCACAAGAAATGATGCAAATCCCCCTAGGAAGAGCGATCCCTGGTGACAGATCTATAACAAGCAGCTCTTCCAGGCTCCCTTGTTGACCTTTTATAATACATGAAAGTGAAAGTAGAGGGAGAGGATTGTGATCTGCAGCCTGGGGAGGGGGAAAGGTGGATAGTCCAGACACTTACCATGATGTAGGAGTCCTGTGTTCCAGCACAGATCCTGGTGTATGGTGGGAGTAGATCAGATCACAGTGGTGGTAGAGAAGTTACATTGAGTGTCAGTCCTGTGTGTGTCCTCCTCCCTCTCTGATCACTCTGCTGTCACCCAGCCTGTGAAGTCCCTGCAAGTCCAGAGAGGAGGAGGAGCCAAGAGCAGCAGCCTGGAATAGCCTGTGTGTATAGTATGGGCTGTCAGTGAGAGGAGCAGGTGTCATGACAGGCCACGCCCACACTCCTCCACAATCTGCTCTTTATTTACATACAGATCATGATGTATAGAAGGTTTAAGCTGGTTACACATTATACAACTTTTCTTGTTTGATTTCCTTTAGATTTACCTTCAACTATGTAGTACAAGGGCCTGCCTGATTGTATACAAAGTGAAAGTGTTTAGGTTTGTCCTCATATTATATGGTTTTGGTGAATCTAAAGGAAAAAAAAAATCGAAAGAAAATTGTATAGTGTGTATCCAGCTTTAGACTTGTCACTGACTGCACAGTGTGGGAGAACAGACACTCACTCATATATCGAATTCGATTTTGTGATCACTTAAGTGTGAAAGGGGTCTAAAGCGGAATTAAACCCTCCTATCCTTTACAGCCAAGGAAGCTGCTTTTGTTTGATCAGCAACTGCCATGGTGATCAATTATGACACCAGCCATTTAACAGTTTGACAGGAATGTAACTGTTTTTTGAAACCATTAAATCAATCGGTTCGGTTCAACTTTATGATTTACTGCTGTTCAATGGGCTCTGGGCTTAAACAAAATGGCAGCCTCCAGCAAGAAGAATAAGGAGCAATGCTGGAGAGCAACCACTGCCACAATGGACACTCGCTAAATGGAAGTACCGTCACTTGTAAAAAAAACAAAAAATCTTAAAGCAGAACTAAACTCTCCTCAACCTTACCTCTAAGGAAGCTGCCATGTTAGCCTGTGTTTGTTCTGCAGTTGCCATGGTGATGCACATGTGATATGTTATGACAACCTTCATTTGATGGCATGGCAGTTCAGTTGAGAGCACAAACTGTGACATTTATTATTCATGCCTTGAATGTAACTATTTTGGGTAACCATCAAATCAATGGATTTAGTTCCACATTAGGCAGAGTTAACATTGGCGCAGTTTTCCGCGTCGCAATTTTATGCTTATTTTACGCATGTTTTTAGATGCGTTGCCATTCAACTCTATAAACAACCACACCACACAGATGTGAACAGGGCCTTACACTTGTTTTTAGGTGCTCTGTCATTAAACTTTATTAGAACACACATTTTATGAAAGAACATCAAAGATGCAGCATGCAAAACTTTGATGCGCTTTCATGAAAACACGCAGCAGCTGTGTGTATACACCTGTGATCCCAGCTAGAAGATTCCTCTGTATACCCCTAATTGGCCATGTACAGTAAATGTAGCCAAGGAACAAGCAGGGGCTTCTATATCTATCCAGAGTGATCCCATTGAAGGCACACAAACATTGTGTGGTGTAATCAGTGCGCCCCCTAGTGATGGACAGTTGAAACAGGAGGGCACTGTTAGCACAACACATGATGCAAATGGCAGATCTTATAAAACTATCTGTAGTGCCAACACTGCCCACTAAAAACATGTACCTAAAACCCGATCCCCTCCTCTCCTTATACCATCTTTGATAAGAAAACCTTTATAAAGCAGAGCAGCTAATGAGATAAATGCCACTTTCCTTGATGACAGCTTCACTGGAAATAGTTGTAGGTAGAGTGAAGGAGAGGAAAGGGTCATCATACAATCTGGGCACCGTATGGTCACATGCACAAAGGTTTTTAGTAGATTTTTCAGATCGTTTGACATGTTGAAAAGCAAATGTTCAACCGGCATTAAACCCAAAAATTGTAATATATTGCAGATTCCCAATTAGAGGTAGTGGCTGCATCAGTTTATTTTTTCTAGGCTCCCCCCTCTGTTTTCACCTGGTGATCTGGTCAGTAACACACCTCGTGTATTAGAGGGCCTCCACTCTGGATGAAAGAGCACAGGGGGCACAGCAGGCAGCAGCATTGTTAATCTGGGGGGGGGGGGGGGGGGGGTAGATGTACTAGCCAGGGCTTTTTTTCAGCAGGAACATGGGAGAACGTAGTTCCGGCACCGAATGTATGTAATGACAAAGGGTGCTGGGGCATGCTGGAGGCTTCTTGGGGATCTATTGTTGCTTGGGGGTCAGTAGTTGCTGGGAGGGGGTCTACAACTGTGGGAGGCATCTACTATTGCTGGAGGATTTATTCATTCTGGCTGCTAGGAGATCTATTGTTGCTGGTGGGGGGCTAATAGTTGCAGGGGATTGATCTATTTTTGCTGGGAGGTCTATCGTTGCTGAAGAGGTGTATTGTATTTGTTGGGAGACCTATTGTTGCTGTTGAGGGTGTCTATAGTTGCTGAGGTGGCTTTATTATTGCTGGGGGATCTATTGTTTCTAGGAGGGGCTCTTTTGTTGCTTGGGGGTCAATGTTTGTTGGAGGATTTATTCATTCTGGGAGATCTATTTTTGCTGGTAGGGGTCTATAGTTGCAGGGGACTGATCGATTTTTGCTGGGAGGTCTTTTGTTGCTGAAGAAGTGTATTGTATTTGTTGGGAGATCTAATATTGCTGTTGAGGGTGTCTATAGTTGCTGAGGTGGATTTATTATTGCTGGGGGATCTATTGTTGCTGGTTGCAGGGGATCTATTTTACTGATTTTCTTGTCATTTAGGCTGCTTTCACACTGGGGCGGTAGGGGGCGTCGGCGGTAAAACAGCGCTATTTTTAGCGCTGTTTTACCGCAGTATTCGGCCCGCTAGCGGTGCGGTTTTAACCCCCCACTGGCGGCCGAAAAAGGGTTAAAATCACTCGTACAGCCACGGTATAGCCGCGCTGTCCCATTGATTTCAATGGGCAGGAGCGGTTTAGGAGCGGTGAATACACCGCTCCTTCACCGCTCCAAAGGTGCGACTTGCAGGAGATTTTTTCTTCTCCTGCCAGCGCACCGCTTCAGTGTGAAAGCCCTCGGGCTTTCACACTGAACAAACAGCGGAGGCTGTTTAGGGGCGGTTTGCAGGCGGTATTTTTAGCGCAAAAATGCCTGCAAACCGCCCCAGTGTGAAAGGGGCCTAAGGCCCCTTTCACACTGAGGCGCTTCTAAACTGCCAGTAAAACATTTGAGCGCTTTTGAAGAGCTTTTCAGGCGCTTTTGAAGAGCTTTCCATTAATTTCAATGGAGATGGCCATTTTTTTCACCGCCCTGCCAGCGCACTGCACTGACCCAGTGTGAGAGCATTCATTGATTTTAATGGAAATAGGTGTTCGTGGGCTTTTCAGGCGCTTCTTTTAGCGTGAAAGCGCCTGAAAAGCGCCTCAGTTTGAAAGGGTCTAACACATTCCATACAAATGACTTAGCACCACAAAACAATACTTGGTTGTGTATTCTCTAAGCCCCTTTCACACTGGGGCGGGAGGTGCATTGGCGGCAAAAAAAATTTATATATAGCGGTGCTTTACCGTCGTTTTAGCAGCGGTATTCGGCCGCTAGCGGGGTGGTTTTACCCCCGCTAGCGGCTGAGAAAGGGTTAAAAACCACCACAAAGTGCCTCTGCGCTTTGCCGGCGGTATAGCCGCGGTGCCCCATTGATTTCATT
Organism: Aquarana catesbeiana; assembly: GCF_042186555.1. Classification (NCBI taxonomy): domain Eukaryota; kingdom Metazoa; phylum Chordata; class Amphibia; order Anura; family Ranidae; genus Aquarana; species Aquarana catesbeiana. Next base: position 602,067,599 of record NC_133326.1, on the reverse strand, counting down.
GGGCAGGAGCAGTGAAGGAGCGGTATACACACCGCTCCTTCACCGCTCCAAAGATGCTGCTAGCTGGACTTTTTTCCCGTCCTGCTAGCGCACCGCTCCAGTGTGAAAGCCCTCGGGGCTTTCACATTGGAGACAAAGCAGTGGCACTTTCAGGGCGCTTTGCAGGCGCTATTTTTAGTGCTGTAGCGCCTGCAAAGCGCCCCGTGTGAAAGGGGTCTAAAAGGGACGGTACTGAGAGGTGGGTAGGGATGGAACTAAGGGAGACTGCTCGGAGGTGGGTAGGGGGCAGAGAGAAAGGGTGACTCAGAAGTTGGGAGTACCTATTCTCTGAGAAAAAAAAAACATGGTACTAGCAGATTTAGACACACTAACAATTTGAAGCTAAACTCCAGCTCACACTGCAGTTACAGCAACAGTTTTTTTTCTCTCCTTTTGGGATAAAGGTTTTACTTAAATAAATAAAAGCTGATCAATGTAAGCACCCGTGTCGGTGGTTAGTCCCATCCCCCTAACTGCTACATCTGCAAGACAGCTTTTTCTTTTGAAAAACAACAGACTTTGTCCAGATCACCAGATGAAAATAAAAGAAAGAAAGATTAAAAAAGAAAACAAATGCAGTCATCACATCTAAGACATGGTAAGCTGCAATGTAATGAATGTGTCTGCTTTTGGGTTTAATACCGCTTTAGTGTTTATTGCCAGACAGAACTTCTTGTCGTTTTTATAGAGCAGGAAAGGGTTACAACACCTGTCATTCACCATCTTTAGGCCTCATGAGTGTTTATCCCCAGTGCATGGAGCTCCAGGGTTTAGGTGCGGGTGAAAGGCACAAGTTCACCATCCAGGGCTGCTGCAGAGAGGCTGACAGTTGCGGCGGCTTGACGGAGCTGGACGGTACACCAAGTGGTACTAATATTTAGAGCTGTATATGCCCAGAATGCAGACCTCTTGAATTCCGGGTATTTGTTCCTGACCACATACTGCCCTAAATATTAGTACTGCTCAGTGCACCTTCCAGCCCATCCAGCCACAGCAGCGATCAGCCTCTCATGGAGTGCCTTCCTCCTAACCAAAACCGGAATCACATACACCGGGGCTAAACACTCAGTGTGCATGTTCCTTATGTGTCCTGATGACTAAGCACTGTTTGTGTGAAACACGTCAGCTCTTCTCTCCGTTCTGCCGTGGCATGTATTTTTTGATTCCTTTTGACGAATAAAGGCTATTTTTTGGAGTGCGGCTGTTCAGAATTTTTCTCAAATTTCATTGCTATATGCATTGCCAGCCCCCGTGGCTTCCAAACTAGAGGAGAGGTTCACTTCAATCTGACCTGCCTGGAGTGGTGATATCCCTTTCTCTGATGACCGTTGTCACCAGGACAGAAAAAGATAGGAAATGCATGACCAGTGTAGACCAGATGTCCCCAACTTCACCCAATGATTGCCCGACCATCCTCATACTCCAACCCATCCCTTTCAGTTACCTATAATTAAAAGGAGACCACACAAGGAATGGAGTACAAATGGCCATAGCAGCCTCTTTATTAACTTAAAGTGGTGTTCCGGCCGAAATTATACTTTTTAAATAAAAATACCCCCATAATACACAAGCTTAATGTATTCTAGTAAAGTTAGTCTGTAAACTAAGGTCTGTTTTGTTAGTTTATAGCAGTAGTTTGTTATTTTATAAACTTGCAGCAGGCCGTGGCCATCTTAAGTGTGGGCATCTGAAGCCAGACTGTATTTCTTCCTGGATCTCATCCTTGCAGATCTCGCACATGCTCAGTGCAGCACAAGCAGTGTAATAGGTTTCAGGTCAGGTTTCCATAGCAACGGCAGTTTCAGAGGAAGTTGCCGCCCCTTCCCAGAAGGCATTGCAAACAGGAAATGATGCGATGGGCCGCGGCCAGGGAGGAGGAAGTGAAAAATGAATACAGCAGACATACAGTAGGTGCTGAGAAAATTTTTTTTAAAAATATCCAATTTGTTTACAGTGCGCAGTTTAGTGAGGGATGCTGAAGAGTTGTAAAAGTGGGTGGAACTCCACTTTAACATGAACAATAAAATATTCCTTAGAACAGAAACATCAGAGAACAAACTCCTCTAAGCCTGTGGGTCTTTGATGGCACCCCAAAATGATAGTACGTTCCACTTCTGCACTGCAGGACCTTTTACCATAATAGGCCTCCAGCTGCAAAACACCGGCTCAGAGACAAAACACTATCAGCAGTGCAACCATTACCATATTCCAGCTAAACCATTAACTGGAATACACCAGAGGGACACATACCACTGATGGGTCCCAAACCCTTCCTTAGCGTAGCATTTCTTACCCCCATCAAAGACCAACCACCGCTAACTGCCATGACGTCCCATGCTCTTGCTGCACCTGTAAAGAAACCAAAATTGACCAGAACAGGGTGGGTGGGACGCTGCTTCCTGCGTCCTGCGTCCTTTGACCTCCACTGGACACCAGGGGTGCTCCAGCTCCACCTCTCCTTAAATTACCTAAACCCCATCCCATCACGAGATACCCCCAAATCAGGTAACTTCTCACTTATCACAAATCCTGCCCTTAACCCCCTTTCCACACTCTCATGCCTGCACTGCACTATGTTTGCTTTCTTTCTCTTTGCTCCGAGCCTCACTAAATGCTATGGATATCGCCAGAGCAGAAGTAATGGGTGATCTTCAAAGGGGGTTACTTGTTACCGTGACAAATGTCTAAGAGGGGATCTCCTCTCAATTCTTGCTGAAGGGACAGCTACCCAAAAGGCAAAAATAATAATAATAAAAAAAAAACGATGGGAGACTTAAAGCAGTATAAGCCCTCTTTCACACCGGGGGAACTTGTCATGCAATTTGACAGGTCAAATCGCATGACAAGTTGCACCATGTTGACGGCAATGGAACTGTTGGCGCACCGATTTGAAAAAGAAGTTCCTGCACTGCTTTTGGCGATTTCAGATGCGACTTGCAGAGACATCTGTGCATGAAGCACAGATGTCAGCCAAGTCACACCTGAAGTCGCACTGAAGTGGCTTTGAAATCGCAAGATATCAAGTGAAGTCACACGATTTCAAAGCCTCATCCAGTGTGGGCCTAGACTTAAACCTGAAACCAACAATGTAATATATTGCAGCTTACCAATCATCAGATGTGGTGGCTGTATTCGTTTTCTTTTTTTTTAAGCTTTTTTTTCCAGTTTGTTTTTCACCTGATGATCTAGCTAATATCACCTCCTGTATTAGAGTGCCCCCACTCTGGATGAAGGAGCAATAGAGACACATTTAGACAGCAGCACTGTCAGTATGGGGGGAAGGAAGTGTTGGATGCACTAGCAGATTTAGATACATTAACCACTTAAGGACCGGAAGATTTTCCCCCTTAATGACCAAGCCATTTTTTTGCGATACGGCACTGCGCCACTTTAACTGACAATTGCGCGCCCTTGCAACATTGTACCCAAACAAAATTGACGTCCTTTTTTCCCCACAAATAGAGCTTTCTTTTGGTGGTATTTTATCACCTCTGCAGTTTTTATTTTTTGCACTATAAACAAAAAAAAGACCAACAATTAAAAAAAAAAAAAAACAATATTTTTAACTTTTTGCTATAATAAATATCCCCCCAAAAAAACAAAAAACAAAAAAATAAATTTCCTCATCAGTTTAGGCCAATATGTATTCTTCTACATATTTTTGGTAAAAAAAAAAAAATCGCAATAAGTGTATATTGATTGGTTTGCCCAAAAGTTACAGTGTCTACAAAATAGAGGATAGATTTGTGGCATTTTTATTCTTCTTTTTTTTTTGTTTACTAGTAATGGCGGTGATCAGCGATTTTTGATCAGTGGGACTGCAACATTGCAGCAGACAGATCAGACACTTTTGACACTTTTTTGGGACCAGTGACTTTTGTACAGCGATCAGTGCTATAAAAATGCACTGATTACTGTCTAAATGGCACTGGTAGGGAAGGGGTTAACACTAGTAGTGATCAAGGGGTTACATTTTAAGGGTTTTCCCTGGGAGGTGTTTCTAACTGTGGGGGGAGGGGACTGACTGGGAGTACAAAGTGATCGCTGTTCCTGATCACTAGGAACAGACAATCACTCTGTATTCCCCTGACAGAACGGGGATCTGTTTGTTTACATTGACAGATCCCCGTTCTGGCTCTCTGTGGAGCGATCGCGGGTGGCCGGCGGACGTCGCGGCCACCGGCCACGCGCATCAGCTCCCCCACCTGCTTTAACTGTAAAACGGACTGACGTACAGCTTTGCAGGAACGAGCCGACCTGCCGCAGTATAGTGACAGCAGCTGGTTGGCAAGTGGTTTACAAATTGAAGCTAAACTCCAGCTAACACTTTATAAGCAGTTATAGCAAACTTTTTTTTTTTTCCCTCTGGGCTAAAGGTTTTACATAAATAAATAAATAAAAACTGACCATCGTAAGCACTCCTATCAGTGGTAAATGGTTTGTTTCAACCCTCTAACTGCCACATATGCAGGATAGCATGTTCTATAGACGCAGACAGAGTGGCTCGGAGGTGGGCCCGCACAAGTGCCCCCATTGAAAGCGGCTTTCTATGGGGGCACTCGCCAAAGAGGAGGAGTCATAAGTGGCGGTGGGGAACCCCAGAAGAAGAGGATCGGGGCCACTCTATGCAGTTACATAGAGAGCAGAGCAGGTAAGTATAACATGATTTTTGTAATGAAAGAAAAAGAAGCATTATTCCTATTTTTCTATCCGTCTGCAGAGCGGATCGGATGAACACGGACAGACGGTCCGTGTTCATCCGATCCCCCATAGGGGAGAGCGGAGATCTGACAGGGTGGTCCCTGCACAGTGTGCAGGGACCGCCCTGTTATCTGCTGGCTCAGCGGGGATCGGCGAAGCGATCCCCGCTGAGCAAGCAGAGGTTCACGGGGCAGATCATCACGGATCTGTCCCGTGTGAAAGGGGCCTAAACTGTACAACAAACTGAAATCTTTTAGATGGAGGGAAGTAAAAATAAAAAACTAAAATAATATGGTTGCATAAGTGTGCACACCCTTACACTAATACTTTGTTGAAGCACCTTTTGGATTTATTACAGCACTCAGTCTTTTTGGGTATGAGTCTATCAGCAAGGCATATCTTGACTTGGCAATATTTGCCCACTCTTCTTTGCAAAAACATTCCAAATCTGTCAGATTGCGAGGGAATCTCCTGTGCACAGCCCTCTTCAAATCACCCCACAGATTTTCAATGAGATTCAGGTCTGGGCTCTGGCTGGGCCATTCCAAAACTTTAATCTTCTTCTGGTGAAGCCATTCCTTTGTTGGTTTGGATGTATCCTTTGGGTCGTTGTCATGCTGAAAGATGAAGTTCCTCTTCATGTTCAGCTTCCTAGCAGAAGCCTGAAGGTTTTGTGCCAATATTGACTGGTATGCACTCGTAAACACTCGGAGAGGCTCAGAAATACTTGGGAACGGTGTGTTTCCGAGTGGCTCCGAATGTCACCAGCACCCCGCACTTCTGGCCAAATGCGGTACTGCACACTGCAGAGGCTTGAATCCTGCTCATTTTGCGAGATAACACTTGCAAACCGAGTCAGGATTTAAAAAAAATAATAGCTCATATTGCGAAATGCTCGTTAAACGCATTACTTGCAATCCGAGGTATTACTGTATAGCCAAAAAAGTTCAACCTTGGTTTCATCAGACCAAAACATATTTTCCCACATGCTTTTGGGAGACGTCAGATGTGTTTTTGCTAATTTAGCCGGGCTTGGATGGTTTTTCTTTGTAAGAAAAGGCTCCTGTCTTGGCACTCTACCCCATAGCTCAGCCATATGAAGAATACTGGAGATTGTTGTCACATACCACACAGCCAGTACTTGCCAGATATTCCTGCAGCTCCTTTAATGTTGCTGTAGACCTCTTGGTAGCCTCCCTGACCAGTTTTCTTCTCGTCTTTTCATCAATTTTGGAGGGACGTCCAGTTCTTGGTAATGCCACTGTTGTGCCATATTTTCTCTACTTGATGATGACTGTCTTCACTGTGTTCCATGGTATATTTAATGCCTTAGAAATTCTTTTGTACCCTTCTCCTGACTAATACCTTTTAACAATGAGATCCCTCTGATGCTTTGGAAGCTCTCTGCGGACCATGGATTTTGCTGAAGGATGCGACTAAGAAAATATCAGGAAAGACCTACTAGAACAGCTGAACTTTATTTGGGGTTAATCAGAGGCACTTTAAATGATGGCAGGTGTGTACTGACTCCTATTTAACATGAGTTTCAATGTGATTGCTTAAAGTGTTTGTTAACCCCCCCAAAAAATATGCAGATTCTGGTCCCTTAAAGCAGATTACACAGCACAGCGCTTGTGCCATGTAATCTGCCCTCCTCTAAACTGTAAAACTTGCCACTTCCTATATGCCCTCTCTAAACAGACCACGAAAATCAGGGCTGCTCTGCCCTGTCCACTGTGGTCTGATTGCGTCCCTGCATCATACGTTTCTGTCCCCTCTGCTCTCCTCTCTCCCCCTCACCCCCTCCTTTCTGCCGCTCATCCCCCTCTCTCTGTCTGTCTCCGGCCCCGGCCCTCTGCACATGCTCAGTTGCTCTCCATTTTTAGGTATTTTTAGGCACTGCAAAGTTTATAGAGGCTGATCTGCTTAAAGCAGAATTAAACCCTCCTATCCTTTACAGCCAAGGAAGCTGCTTCTGTTTGATCTGCAACTGCCATGGTGCTGCACATGTGATCAGTTATGACACCAGCCATTTGATGGTTTGACAGTTTGGTTGAGGACACAAGCAAATGTGAGAGTTAGCAATCCCAGCATACCAGTAATGTAACTGTTTTTTGAAACCGTTAAATTGGGTTTAGTTCCGCTTTAGGATTTACTGTTGCTCAGGGGCTCTGGGCTTCAGCAAAAATTGCAGCCTCCAACAAGAAGAAACAGGAACAATGCTGGAGGCAATTTACATCACAAACTAATTTTGGCAGCATAATTATTAATGTGGAATGTATGTTTCTTGCTAAAGAACATTATTTTTTATTAGGTTGTTATGGGTTGTGTTCCCGTTTTAACTGCCAGCTTCCTGGCTGGGGCAGCATTAATTACCACCCGCCTACAGGCACATTTGAAGATAATTGGTTTTCATCAGTTCGGAAATAAGGTAACATGGCTCCTACCTTGTGACTTCACAGAACAAAAAAAGCTGATTAGTGCGATTCTGAGTTGGTGAAATCACTGAGCCCTGAATGAAGGGAAATCTTTATAACGATATAAGAATGAGGAAGTGTCTACAACATGTAAATGGTTAAAGGGAAGTTATAGTCTGTTCAATGGCTTTTTAATCACTTGACCTCCGGAAAGTTGTACCCCCCCCCCCCCCTTCATGACCAGGCCACTTTTTGTGACACGCACTGTGCTATTTTAACTGACAATTTCACAGTCGTGCAAAGCTGTAACTAATGAAAATTTATGTCATTTTTTCCCCACAAATAGAGCTTTCTTTTGGTGGTATTTGATAACTTCTGCTTTTTTATTTTGTACGCTATAAACAAAAAAAGACCGACAATTAAAAAAAAAAAGTAAATAAAAAAAAATTTTTACTTTCTGCTATAAAACATCAAAAAAAAAAATGTAAAAAATCAAATTTCTTCATAAATTTGGGTCAATATGTATTCTGCTACATGTTTTTGGTAAAAAAAACCCCAATAAGCATATATTGATTTGTGCATGTGAACGTTATAGCGTCTACAAACTATGGCATATAAACTGGAATTTTTATTTATTTAGTTATTTATTTATTTACTAGTAATGGTGTCGATCAATGACTTATAGCAAGACTTCAATATTGCAGTGGACAATCGGACACTAGCTGACACATTTTGGGAACCAGTGACACTAATACAGTGATCAGTGCTAAAAATATGCACTGTCACTGAACTAATGACACTGGTTGGGAAGGGGTTAAACATCAGGGGGCACTCAAAGGGTTAAATGTGTGCCTAGCCAGTGTTTTGGTGTACACTGTGTGCTGTTTTTACTAGGGGAAAAAATTAATTCTAGTCCCTGCTTTGCTTTCCATCCCTTCCCCCCCTGTCAGAATGGCAATCTGCCTTGTTTAGGCAGATCGCCGTTCTGTGTTCTTTACCGACGATCAGCGGGTGCTGGAGGACATTGAGTATCCAGCACCTGCAGGCTTCAGCTGTGAATATTCACCACAGAAGCAGTGCCCCCTGCTGGCGCATGTGCACAATCACGTAGGGCGGTCAGCAAATGCAGTGGATATAAAAAGTCTACAAACCCCTGTTAAAATGTTAGGTTTCTGTGATGTAAAAAAATGAGGGCGCTGGGGCGGTGGGGGCGTCGGTGGTAAAACAGCGCTATTTTTAGCGCTGTTTTACTGTCGTTTTGCGGCTGTATTCGGCCGCTAGCAGTGCGGTTTTAACCCCCGCTGGCTGACGAAAAAGGGTTAAAACCGCTAGCATAGCACGGCTATAGCCGCGGTATTGCCGCGGTATAGCCGCGCTGCCCATTGATTTCAATGGGCAGGAGCGGTTTAGGAGCAGTGAATACACCGCTCCTTCACTGCTCCAAAGATGCGGCTTGCAGGAGATTTTTTCTTCTCCTGCCAGCGCACCACTTCATTGTGAAAGCCCTCGGGCTTTCACACTGAACAAACAGCAGCGGCTGTTTTGAGTCGGTTTGCAGCGGTATTTTTAGCGCAATAACGCCTGCAAACCGCCCCAGTGTGAAAGGGGTCTAAGTGTGCACACCCTCTTATAACTGGGGATGTAGCTGAGAAGTTCAGTTCAGAATTAAAGGGTTTGTTAACCCATCTATATAAAACTATGCCAGCTCCTCGATTAGAGTTTTAAAAAACGAGTGTTCTAAATACCTAATATAAGCTGTCTTCTGGCCGGTCACGTGACTAGCGGCCACTTTACAACTCTGATAGATTGCTTCTGCTGGAGGGGCCGAGATCTCCCTCTGATATCAGCTGGGGAGATCAAGTGGCTGCTCGTCTCCTCCGCAGAAGCTCTGTATCGGAGCTGTAAAGCTGCGGCGAGTCAGGTGACCTGCCTGAAGACAGCTCAAATTTGGTATTTAGAACACTCGTTTTTTTAAACTAATGATATAGTTTCCTATGCCAGCCTCTAATACAGAGGCTGGCAGTAAAAAAAATTAAAGTTTTTATTTTACAAGAATGGCGGTGGGGTGGGGTGGGGGGGTGCAGTCAGACAGTGTGTTACTGGATTTTAAATAGTATAGACACTTGTTTTTAATGTTTTATATAGCTATACCTGCAAAAGGGACCAGCCTGAAGTGATCTAGCAGGACTTCATTTTCTGACTAAAGTTCCACTTTAATTGTTTTTCTTGGTGGGTTTTCCTGGATCCGACCCCCAGTCCTGTGTGCTATAAAAGCTGCCTTGTTGCTGTTCTGCTGGTCCAGTTCTGGCCGGTTTGGTTTGGCCGGACCTGTTCCCTGCTGCCACCAGAGTCTGAATGTCCAGTGATGAGCTGAAGTTGGAGTTCCCACTATCAGGAAGATTACTGGGGCTCGCACTCCCCGCTGAACACGCCAACCATGGATGGACTCTTTCCTATGTAGGTATGCTGGGGCAGCCACAAGCCTGAGTTAGGCCTGGTTCACACCTATGCATTTTTTTTCACCCAAAACAAAGGTACTTTATTGATATTTCACAGGGTATGATCAAGCACACAGGATGATATAATACAATCAGACATGTACTGGCCATCAGGACTACCAGGAGTTTCCCTGTGGGCCGATGGCTCAGTGGGCCGGTTTTAGGGTGCCATTTGGCATGTCTGTCCCAAGTCCCGGGCACTTTCCTTCCGGCACAATACAGTGTCCCGGAATGAAACTAATACAGCCAGCCACCTTACCAGCTACATTGTACTAACTGGTTGCTAGGAACGCCTACCGCCTGGTGTCTAGCAACCAAGGACATCACGTACACACAGTGAGGTGGAGGATAGCGGAGGAGGCCTAGTGCTAAACTCCACCCACTTCCCCCTCAATCTTCTTCGGTCCGGCGCCGCGGCATGCTTAGCCTCAGAGGGAAGGACTCAATGGTGTAATCGGGGAGATCGGAGGAGGCCGATAGTCTGATAGGGCACCTGGCACTGTCACCACAGGACTCTGTTGTTCCTCCGGCCGGAAGATGGATTGGAAGAGCTCTGCCTCCACCAGACTAATACTTCTTCCCCTCTGGTCCTGAGATCAACTTCTGTGTGCAGAGATAGACTGCTAACTTCTCCTCCCTGCCCGACTGAGGGACCTAAGAGAGAGGTACTATCAGGCTCATCACGGGGGGGGGGGGTTGGGGGTCAGGGCACTGGGAGGCAGCTGGTTACAGAGTTCTCCGGTCAAGAAACTCAGAAATTGAGTCCCCCCCACGGCCCCACCTAATCATATACCCCCTCACCTGGTCATATACCCCCTCACCTGGTCATATACCCCCTCACCTGGTCATATACCCCCTCACCTTGTCATATACCCCATATACCCCTTCATCTGGTCATATACCCCTTCATCTGGTCATATACCCTCTCATCTGGTCATATACCTCCTCACCTGGTTATATACCTCCCCACCTGGTCATATACCCCTTCATCTGGTCATATACCCCCTCATCTGGTCATATACCCCCCGCCTAGTCATATACCACCCCACCTGGTCATATACCCGCCACCTGGTCATATACCCCCTCAGCTTGTCATATACCCCCCGACCTGGTCATATACCCCCACCTAATCATATACCCCCTCATCTGGTCATATACCCCCCAACCTAATCATATACCCCCTTATTTGGTCATATACCCTCTCCACGTGGTCATAGTTACATAGTAGGTGAGGTTGAAAAAAGACACAAGTCCATCAAGTCCAACCTATGTGTGTGATTATGTGTCAGTATTACATTGTATATCCCTGTATGTTGCGGTCATTCAGGTGATTATCTAATAGTTTCTTGAAGCTATCAATGCTCCCCGCTGAGACCACCGCCTGTGGAAGGGAATTCCACATCCTTGCCGCTCTTACACTAAAGAACCCTCTACGTAGTTTAAGGTTAAACCTCTTTTCTTCTAATTGTAATGAGTGGCCACGAGTCTTATTAAACTCTCTTCTGCGAAAAAGTTTTATCCCTATTGTGGGGTCACCAGTACAGTATTTGTAAATTGAAATCACATCCCCTCTCAAGCGTCTCTTCTCCAGAGAGAATAAGTTCAGTGCTTGCAACCTTTCCTCATAACTAAGATCCTCCAGACCCTTTATTAGCTTTGTTGCCCTTTTTTGTACTCGCTCCATTTCCAGTACATCCTTCCTGAGGACTGGTGCCCAGAACTGGACAGCATACTCCAGGTGCGGCCGGACCAGAGCCTTGTAGAATGGGAGAATTATCGTTTTATCTCTTGCGTTGATCCCCCTTTTAATGCATGCCAATATTCTGTTTGCTTTATTAGCAGCAGCTTGGCATTGCATGCCATTGCTGAGCCTATCATCTACTAGGACCCCCAGGTCCTTTTCCATCCTAGATTCCCCCACAGGTTCTCCCCCCAGTGTATAGATTGCATTCATATTTTTGCCACCCAAATGCATTATTTTACATTTTTCTACATTGAACCTCATTTGCCATGTAGTCGCCCACCCCATTAATTTGTTCAAGTCTTTTTCCAAGGTTTCCACATCCTGCGGAGAAGTTATTGCCCTGCTTAACTTAGTATCGTCTGCAAATACAGAGATTGAACTGTTTATCCTATCCTCCAGGTCGTTTATAAACAAATTAAATAGGATTGGTCCCAGCACAGAACCCTGGGGAACCCCACTACCCACCCCTGACCATTCTGAGTACTCCCCATTTATCACCACCCTCTGAACTCGCCCTTGTAGCCAGTTTTCAATCCATGTACTCACCCTATGGTCCATGCCAACGGACCTTATTTTGTACAGTAAACGTTTATGGGGAACTGTGTCAAATGCTTTTGCAAAATCCAAATACACCATGTCTACGGGCCTTTCTTTATCTAGATGGCAACTCACCTCCTCATAGAAGGTTAATAGATTGGTTTGGCAAGAATGATTCTTCATGAATCCATGCTGATCACTGCTAATGATATCGTTCTTATTACTAAAATCTTGTATATAGTCCCTTATCATCCCCTCCAAGAGTTTACATACTATTGATGTTAGGCTAACTGGTCTGTAATTCCCAGGGATGTATTTTGGGCCCTTTTTAAATATTGGTGCTACATTGGCTTTTCTCCAATCAGCTGGTACCATTCCAGTCAGTAGACTGTCTGTAAAAATTAGGAACAACGGTCTGGCAATCACTTGACTGAGTTCCCTAAGTACCCTCGGATGCAAGCCATCTGGTCCCGGTGATTTATTAATGTTAAGTTTCTCAAGTCTAATTTTAATTCTGTCCTCTGTTAACCATGGAGGTGCTTGCTGTGTTGTGTCATGAGGATAAACACTGCAGTTTTGGTTACTGAAGCCCCCCGATTCACTCGTGAAGACTGAGGAGAAGAATAAATTCAATACCTTCGCCATCTCCCCATCCTTTGTAACCAGATGTCCTTCCTCATTCTTTATGGGGTCAATATGGTCTGTCCTCCCTTTTTTACTGTTTACATACTTAAAGAATTTCTTGGGATTTTTTTTGCTCTCCTCCGCTATGTGTCTTTCATGTTCTATCTTAGCTATCCTAATTGCACCCTTACATTTCTTGTTGCATTCTTTATAAAGTCTGAATGCTGAGGATGATCCCTCAACCTTGTATTTTTTGAAGGCCTTCTGCTTTGCTTTTATATGCATTTTTACATTGGAGTTAAGCCATCCAGGATTTTTGTTCGCTCTTTTAAATTTATTACCCAATGGGATAATGCCCTTATTTAATATGCTCTTAAAGCAAACCCATCTCTCCTCCGTATTCTTTGTTCCTAATATTTTATCCCAATTAATGCCTTTTAGCAAGGTTTGTAGTTTAGGGAAGTTGGCTCTTTTGAAATTCAGTGTCTTTGTGTTCCCTTTATGTTTCCTATTTGTGTGATTTATACTGAAACGAATTGACCTGTGATCGCTGTTACCTAAATTGCCCCGTATTTCCACATCCGTGATCAGGTCTGTATTGTTGGTAATCAGTAGATCCAGTAATGTTTTATTTCTAGTTGGTGCATCTACCATCTGACCCATAAAATTGTCCTGCAAGACATTAAGGAACTGGCGAGCCTTTTTTTTTTAACAAGAAATGAACTGGCGAGCCTTAAATGAATGCGCGGTTCCCTCCGCCCAGTCTATGTCTGGATAATTAAAATCCCCCATTATGATAACACTTCCCATCCTTGCTGCTAATCCAATTTGTGATAGGAGATCCGTCTCCACTTCCTCCCTCAGGTTAGGGGGCCTATAGCATACTCCCAGTATTATTTTCCCCTTAGCTTCATCCCTTTGGAGCTCTACCCATAAGGATTCCACCTCCTCTCTAGCTCCCTCAGGGATGTCATCTCTCTCGCTTGTACATTATTCTTGATATATAGGCATACCCCTCCCCCTTTTTTACCCTCTCTATCCTTGCGGTATAGGGTATACCCTTGAATGTTTGCCAGCCAATCATGAGAGCTGTTGAACCAGGTCTCTGAAATTCCCACAAAATCCAAATCCTCCTTGTACAACAGTATCTCTAGTTCACCCATCTTGTCCGCCATGCTCCTGGCATTGGTGAACATGCCACATAGTTTAGACCGTTCGCATATTGTCCTCGTATTGGGTGTTTCGAGATTGCAACTAGGACTTGCTATTATACTTACCTTGTGTTTTTGTGCTTTGGTCAACCTACCACTAATGCCCCCAATACTACCCTCTGGAATATCTTCCGCGCTGGCTATCTCTGTCTCTGGACCCTCCCCCCCATCACCTAGTTTAAAAACCCCTCTAACTTTTTGGCCATCTTCATTCCCAGCAGATGTGCACCCTCCTCATTTAGGTGCAGTCCGTCCCTTCTATAGTACCGGTTACCGACTGAGAAGTCGGCCCAGTCCTCCAGAAACCCAAACCCCTCCTTGCTACACCAGCTCTTCAGCCACTTGTTTACTTCCCTAATCTCCCTCTGCCTTTCTGGTGTGGCTCGATGTACCGGTAGTTTTCCTGAGAATACTACCTTGGAGGTCCTTTTCCTCAATTTAGCTCCTAAGTCCCTAAAATCATTCTTTAGGACACTCCATCTGCCTCTGACTTTGTCATTGGTGCCAACGTGCACCATGACAGCCGGGTCTTCCCCAGCCCCTCCCAGTAATCTGTCCACAAGATCCGTGATGTGCCGAACCCGAGCGCCCGGTAGACAACATACTGTTCGGCGCTTCAGGTCTTGGTTACAGATTGCCCTCTCTGTCCTTCTAAGAATTGAGTCCCCTACCACAAGAATCTGTCTTTCCTTTCCCTTTGCTGCCCCCCCCACTCTCACTGGAGGAGTTCTTCCCCTGGCAGTTAGGAGAGTCCCTCAGCTCCAGCAGTGCTGGTCCCTGACTGGTTTCACCAATGTCACTCAAAGGAGCGTACTTATTGGGATGCTCCAGTCCTGGATCGGCATCCGTGGCACTTCCCCCTCTACCCATGGCCGATCCTAGCCGGGTGCACGGGGTGCAGTTCACCCAGGCGCCACAGAGGTGGGGGCGCTCAAGCGCCAGAGTGCTCCCCTCCCTCCTCCTCCTCTTCTTGGTGTCCACAGGCCGCTCTCTCCGCCGCCGCTGTGTTTCCTGCTTAAGTCCGTCCCCGCCCGCTCCATCCTCCTGTCAGAGGAGATCGGAGCGGCTCTCTCTGTTCGGAGAGAGACCTGCGCAGTGACGTAGTTGGGGGGCGGGGCGGTCCGTGCCGCGCGACGTACAGTGCCTGTCTGTCATTTATTTTTCTCCTCTCCGTCACGATCTTCTCCACCCGGGTGGCACGGCTGCACGCCCGGTGGCGTTTGTCCTGGAGGGGGGTCTGTGGGGGGACTCGGAGAGTCTGTACTAATAGAGGAGGGGGGGTTTGTGGGGGGGGAGTCTGTACTAAATTAGTACAGACTCCCCCCCACAAACCCCCCCTCCTCTATTGGTATAGACTCCCCCCCACAAACCCCCCTCCTCTATTAGTACTACTAATAGAGGAGGGGGGGTTTGTGGGGGGGTCTGTACTAATAGAGGAGGGGGGTTTGTGGGGGGGGAGTCTGTACCAATAGAGGAGGGGGGGTTTGTGGGGGGGGGTCTGTACTAATAGAGGAGGGGGGGGTTTGTGGGGGGGAGTCTGTACCAATAGAGGAGGGGGGGTTTGTGGGGGGGGGAGTCTGTACTAATGGAGGGGGGGGTAGTTTGTCCTGAAGGGGGTCTGTACTAATGGGGGGGTTAGTTTATCGGGGGGTCTGTACTAATGGAGGGGGGTTTTGTCCTGAGGGGGGGTCTGTACTTATGGAGGGGGAGTCTGTACTAATGGAGGGGGGTGGTTTTTGGGGGGGGTCTACTCTGTACTAATGGAGGGGGGGTGGTTGGTGGGGGGGATCTGTACTAATGGAGGGGGGGTGGTTTGTCCTGAGGGGGGTCTGTACTAATGGGGGGGTGGTTTGTCGGGAGGTCTGTACTAATGGAGCGGGAGGTTTGTCCTGAGGGGGGGTCTGTACTAATGGGGGGGTGGTTAGTTGGGGGGCGGGGCGGTCCATGCCACGCGGCGCGACGTACAGTGCCTGTCTGTCATTTATTTTTCTCCTCTCCGTCACGATCTTCTCCACCCGGGTGGCACGGCTGCACGTCCGGTGGGGTTTGTCCTGGGGGGGGTCTGTGGGGGGACTCGGAGAGTCTGTACTAATAGAGGAGGGGGGCTTGTGGGGGGGGAGTCTGTACTAAATTAGTACAGACTCCCCCCCCACAAACCCCCCCTCCTCTATTGGTACAGACTCCCCCCCACAAACCCCCCTCCTCTATTAGTACTACTAATAGAGGAGGGGGGGTTTATGGGGGGGGTCTGTACTAATAGAGGAGGGGGGGTTTGTGGGGGGGGAGTCTGTATCAATAGAGAGGGGGGGTTTGTGGGGGGGTCTGTACTAATAGAGGAGGGGGGGTTTGTGGGGGGGGAGTCTGTACCAATAGAGGAGGGGGGGTTTGTGGGGGGGGGAGTCTGTACTAATGGAGGGGGGGTAGTTTGTCCTGAAGGGGGTCTGTACTAATGGGGGGGTTAGTTTATCGGGGGGTCTGTACTAATGGAGGGGGGTTTGTCCTGAGGGGGGATCTGTACTTATGGAGGGGGAGTCTGTACTAATGGAGGGGGGTGGTTTTTGGGGGGGTCTACTCTGTACTAATGGAGGGGGGGTGGTTGGTGGGGAGGATCTGTACTAATGGAGGGGGGGTGGTTTGTCCTGAGGGGGGTCTGTACTAATGGGGGGGTGGTTTGTCGGGAGGTCTGTACTAATGGTGCCGGAGGTTTGTCCTGAGGGGGGGTCTGTACTAATGGGGGGGTGGTTTATGGGGGGTCTGTACTAATGGAGGGGGTGGTTTGTGTGGGGGGTTGTACTAATGGAAGGGGGTAGTTTGTCCTGAGGGGGGGTCTGTACTAATGGGGGGGTGGTTTGTCGGGAGGTCTGTACTAATGGAGGGGGGAGGTTTGTCCTGAGGGGGGGTCTGTACTAACGGATGGTGGGGTCTGTCCTGGGGGGTCTGTACTAATGGAGGGGGGGTCTGTACTAATGGAGGGGGGTCTGTACTAATGGAGAGGGGGTCTGTACTAATGGAGAGGGGGTCTGTCCTGGGGGGTCTGTACTAATGGAGGGGGGGTCTGTACTAATGGAGCGGGGGTCTGTACTAATGGAGCGGGGGTCTGTACTAATGGATGGGGGGGTCTGTACTAATGGAGAGGGGGTCTGTCCTGGGGGGTCTGTACTAATGGAGGGGGGTCTGTACTAATGGAGGGGGGGTCTGTACTAATGTGGGGGTCTGTCCTGGGGGGTCTGTACTAATGGAGAGGGAGATCTGTCCTGGGGGGGTCTGTACTAATGGAGGGGGGGTTACCTGGGGGGGATCTGTACTGAGTAAGGTCTGTACTGAGGGAGGGGTTTATTCTTAGTACGGGTTCTGCACTGCCGGAGGGGGGTCTATATGTAGTGGAGGGGGGTCTGTACTGAGGGGCAACTATAGTTGGTGGAAGGGGGGTGACCCCAACCCTAGTGAAGCCAATGCAGCTGCGGGCTCTCCTTTCCCCCCTCCCTCTCCTTTCCCCCCTCCCTCTCATCCTGCGTGCTGCTGTACTAGTGAGCGGTGCTTGCCAGCACAGCTGCCCACTATGTTTCTTCCCCCGCCTTCATATCAACCAGGGAGGAAACAGAATAGAAAAAGAGCAGAGAAGAGGATTGTGGGACATATAGTCCCGAGGACTGGCAGCTCCACTGTAACATGGAAACTGCAGCCCACACAGCATGCTCAGCTGAATGGGAAAGAGAGAGAGAGACAGGAGCCGGGAAAGCTTTCAGGGAAGTACACCCAGGACTCCAGAGGGAGAGGACAGTGCTGAGGGAACACCATCAGAGAGAGAACCCCGCTGCCCTGCGCCACCAGAGGGAAAGCCACACAGCCTGGCACCATCCCTGGCAGAGAAAGGAATGGAGTCATTGCAGGAATACAGATCTGGGTGATACCCAGCGGAGTCACCATGGGCAATTCAGAGTGAGCTGACTCCTGATCAGAGGAACCGTTGCTGTATCGTTGGGTCAGGTGAGAGGGCCGATCGGCCATTATGTACTAATGTCCATAGAAACTGCAGTCTCTGACCATCTCTTGTAACATGTCTGCAGTCTCTGACCATCTCCTGTATTATGTCTGCAGTCTCTGACCATCTCCTGTACTATGTCTGCAGTCTCTGACCATCTCCTGTATTATGTCTGCAGTCTCTGACCATCTCCTGTAGTATTTCTGCAGTCTCTGGCTATCTCCTGTACTATGTCTGCAGTCTCTGACCATCGCCTGTAGTATGTCTGCAGTCTCTGACCATCTCCTGTATTATGTCTGCAGTCTCTGACCATCTCCTGTACTATGTCTGCAGTCTCTGACCATCTCCTGTACTATGTCTGCAGTCTCTGACCATCGCCTGTAGTATGTCTGCAGTCTCTGACCATCTCCTGTATTATGTCTGCAATCTCTGATCATCTCCTGTACTATGTCTGCAGTCTCTGACCATCTCCTGTACTATGTCTGCAGTCTCTGACCATCTCCTGTATTATGTCTGCAGTCTCTGACCATCTCCTGTACTATGTCTGCAGTCTCTGACCATCTCCTGTACTATGTCTGCAGTCTCTGATCATCTCCTGTATTATGTCTGCAGTCTCTGACCATCTCCTGTAGTATTTCTGCAGTCTCTGACCATCTCCTGTACTATGTCTGCAGTCTCTGATCATCTCCTGTATTATGTCTGCAGTCTCTGACCATCTCCTGTACTATGTCTGCAGCCTCTGACCATCTCCTGTAGTATGTCTGCAGTCTCTGACCATCTCCTGTACTATGTCTGCAGTCTCTGATCATCTCCTGTATTATGTCTGCAGTCTCTGACCATCGCCTGTAGTATGTCTGCAGTCTCTGACCATCTCCTGTATTATGTCTGCAGTCTCTGACCATCTCCTGTATTATGTCTGCAATCTCTGACCATCTCCTGTACTATGTCTGCAGTCTCTGACCATCTCCTGTATTATGTCTGCAGTCTCTGACCATCTCCTGTATTATGTCTGCAGTCTCTGACCATCTCCTGTACTATGTCTGCAGTCTCTGACCATCTCCTGTACTATGTCTGCAGTCTCTGACCATCTCCTGTATTATGTCTGCAGTCTCTGACCATTTCCTGTATTATGTCTGCAGTCTCTGATCATCTCCTGTATTATGTCTGCAGTCTCTGATCATCTCCTGTACTATGTCTGCAGTCTCTGACCATCTCCTGTATTATGTCTGCAGTCTCTGACCATCTCCTGTACTATGTCTGCAATCTCTGATCATCTCCTGTACTATGTCTGCAGTCTCTGACCATCTCCTGTATTATGTCTGCAGTCTCTGACCATCTCCTGTACTATGTCTGCAGTCTCTGACCATCTCCTGTATTATGTCTGCAGTCTCTGACCATCTCCTGTACTATGTCTGCAATCTCTGACCATCTCCTGTACTATGTCTGCAGTCTCTGACCATCTCCTGTATTATGTCTGCAGTCTCTGACCATCTCCTGTATTATGTCTGCAGTCTCTGACCATCTCCTGTATTATGTCTGCAGTCTCTGACCATCTCCTGTACTATGTCTGCAGTCTCTGACCATCTCCTGTACTATGTCTGCAGTCTCTGATCATCTCCTGTATTATGTCTGCAGTCTCTGACCATCTCCTGTACTATGTCTGCAGTCTCTGACCATCTCCTGTACTATGTCTGCAGTCTCTGACCATCTCCTGTACTATGTCTGAAGTCTCTGGGCATCTCCTGTACTATGTCTGCAGTCTCTGACCATCTCCTGTACTATGTCTGCAGTCTCTGACCATCTCCTGTACTATGTCTGAAGTCTCTGGGCATCTCCTGTACTATGTCTGCAGTCTCTGACCATCTCCTGTACTATGTCTGCAGTCTCTGACCATCTCCTGTTCTATGATTGCAGTCTCTGACTGTCTCTTGTATCATAACTACAATCTCTGACCATCTCTTGTAACATGTCTGCAGTCTCTGATCATCTCCTTTATTATGTCTGCAGTCTCTGACCATCTCCTGTACTATGTCTGCAGTCTCTGACCATCTCCTGTACTATGTCTGCAGTCTCTGACCATCTCCTGTACTATGTCTGCAGTCTCTGACCATCTCCTGTACTATGTCTGCAGTCTCTGACCATCTCCTGTTCTATGATTGCAGTCTCTGACCATCTCCTGTTCTATGATTGCAGTCTCTGATCATCTCTTGTATTATGTCTGCAGTCTCTGATCATCTCCTTTATTATGTCTGCAGTCTCTGACCATCGCCTGTACTATGTCTGCAGTCTCTGACCATCTCCTGTACTATGTCTGCAGTCTCTGACCATCTCCTGTACTATGTCTGCAGTCTCTGACCATCTCCTGTTCTATGATTGCAGTCTCTGACCATCTCCTGTTCTATGATTGCAGTCTCTGATTGTCTTTTGTATCATAACTACAGTCTCTGACCATCTCCTGTATCATGTCTGCAGTCTCTGACCATCTCCTGTACTATGTCTGCAGTCTCTGATCATCTCCTGTACTATGTCTGCAGTCTCTGATCATCTCTTGTATTATGTCTGCAGTCTCTGATCATCTCCTGTGCTATGTCTGCAGTCTCTGATCATCTCCTGTACTATGTCTGCAGTCTCTGATCATCTCCTGTACTATGTCTGCAGTCTCTGATCATCTCCTGTACTATGTCTGCAGTCTCTGATCATCTCCTGTGTTATGTCTGCAGTCTCTGATCATCTCCTGTATTATGTCTGCAGTCTCTGACCATCTCCTGTACTATGTCTGCAGTCTCTGACCATCTCCTGTACTATGTCTGGGGGTTCTTTCTAACAGACTCTCTAACAGAAGCCCTCTTTGTGTGCATCAGAGAGACTCCCCTCCAGGTCTCATTAGTGTACGCTCTTCCTGTATTTTTTTTATTGTTAAAAGATCATGGGAGGATCCCAGGGTAACAAAGACTTTTTAGGGGAGCATCTCTGTGTTTGAGTCGTTGCCATAGAAACATTTGTAAAGGGGAGGAGTTGGTAAGATGACCACGCCCATGTGGGGGCGCCAGAAATATTTCTGCACCCAGGCGCCGGTGACCCTAGGATCGGCCCTGCCTCTACCCCTCCTGACTGTCACCCATCTACTCTTTGCTAGTGCCTGCACCTCTTTGTCTCCACCCGCCTCTGTGCTGGCCCCTGCCGTGTACGTTCCTGGCTCTCCTTTAGTATGGAGGGACTTCTCAGTGCTGACAGTTGCTTCCCCAGATTCAGAACCTGGGCTTCCAGGGAAACAATGTGCGTACATTTTGCACAGCAGTATTCGCCCTCGATCGGATGATCAAGGAACGCATACATGCAGCAAGATGTACAAAGAGTCGCCTCTCCACACCTGCCGGGCATCGTACCTATTAAATTTAGTGAGGATTTGGGGATTTTACCCTGTCCAAATTACCTAACAGCTAGCTTCCTGGCACTAATACTCAAGACAATACACAGGTACACAACAAGACAATACCCAGGTACTCACAGACCTACGTGCAATCGCAGAACAGTCGCAGACCTACGTGCACTCGTAATACTCAAGTATACAGTACACAATACACAAGTACTAACGATCCACATACACTACTCAGAAAACACTCAGGTACTCACACTACACACATACCCCCCACCTAATCATATACCCCCTCATCTGGTCATATACCCTCCCCACCTGGTCATATATCCCCCACCTGGTCATATAGCCCCTCACCTGGTCATAAACCCCCCACCTAATCATATACCCCCTCACCAGGTCATATACCCCCTCACCTGGTCATATCCCCTCTGGTCCTGAGATCAACTTCAGTGTGCAGAGATCGACTGCCAACTTCTCCTCCCTGCCCGACTGAGCGACCTAAGAGAGAGGTACTATCAGGCTCATCACGGGGTGGTTTGGGGGTCAGGGCATTGGGAGGCAGCTGGTTACAGAGTTCTCTGGTCAAGAAGCTCCGAAAGTGAGTCCCCCCCACGGCCCCACCTAATCATATACCCCCTCACCTGGTCATATACCCCCTCACCTGGTCATATACCCCTTCATCTGGTCATATACCCCCTCATCTGGTCATATACTTTCTCACCTGGTTATATA